>NW_017670494.1:0-117385 GCF_001879085.1 Nicotiana attenuata
TCTTGCGACAATTCAGCAAATTCCTGGAGGTGAGGCTTTTTGGCCCGGTCTTCCGAATGCAACGTCCCTTCTATACCAAGCTTGATAATCAGGTGACACTTCTNCCTTTGGCTCGATCCCGACATAAGATTTGACGCCAAATATTGACATTCGCTCCAGACTCGGCGGACCATCGCTTCAGGAAACTGGCCATCGGGGCCAATCTCAACCACTTGCAAACTAAGATCATCGTCCTTGGGTACTATCTGGCATCTCCCCAGCTGTCTCAACACTCGATACGGGGCGTAAGGCTGAATGCTTCTAAGCCCCGAAGGAAATGTGGTCGGGCTGCCGGCATATATACGATTTCATCAACGGGTAACCATCCAAGTGTCCACTCTATTTGGCTAGCAGTGAGGGACAGAAAATATGTTGTCCAACCCGTGAATCCTTCTGGCAATTTGACCCCTTTAATCCTTGTGTAAAACTCTTCTATGCATGTTTCTCTGGAGACCCGTAGCTCAAGAACTGAGGACGATGACATAGATGCTCGATCATCCACATTTGTAACAATAGACTGCACCCCTCGAAGAAAACTTCCCCGGCCTTGCAGGCTGTAAGAGCACGGAAGATGTCGGCCAATATCATAGGTGCAAGAGTACTTTTGGCTTAAGTAATTAACGTGCTGACGACCCCAGCTATCTTTATGTCAATGTTCCCGTCCTTCCTTGGAAATACTAAAAGCCCCAGGAAAACCACCATAAAAGCGAAATGTCGATGCTCCTCCCACTTCTGGCGATTTCCTTTGCTGCATATCTTGCTTTCTGGGTTGTTGAACCCCCCGATGTGACCATATCGATGATATATGAAGTTTAGAGTACAAAAGCCATTTGCCAGATCTGTGTTATGGACGGTTCTGACTATCTTCAAAGAGTCCAGAAATTTGTGCACGGCTACAACTCTAGGGGCAACCAAGTATCTGTGCCTCAAGGGAACCTCATCTTTCCCAATGTAGCCAGCTATTTCCTCTAATGTCGGGGTAAGCTCAAAGTCCGAAAAACGGAACACGTTATGTGCTGGGTCCCAACATGTAACCAATGCTCTGATAATATCTCCCCGAGGCACAATATCTAGCAAACCGGTGAGCCCTTTCAAATGTTTCTTGACTTCATCTTGCCCTTCTCCGCCTAAATCGTTCCACCACAGACGTAACTCCAAAGGGATTTTATGCATGATTGAAAATGGTTTATTTTGAGTCGTGCTCATCCTGCATATTTATTAAGGTGATTTAATCACGTATTTATGACTTAGAGGAAAAGACACTATTTTCAATTCTAATTTCCAAAAATAAAGCCCAGTTTTGCCAATACGGCCTTTCAACACTTCAAGGAGAAGATTTTAAGGCTGTTCATGCTAACCGTTGGGAAATGACTCGAGATGGCCATTTTGCAAAAGCAGCCTTCCGGTGCCCTTTTGGGGACATTCGGCTATTTTGACAAAAAGGCATCACCTGATTTATTTATGACAAAAATAAAAATTGATATTTTTGGCTATTTTTGCAAAAGGGTTGCCTACGTATCTCACATCCGGTGAGAATCAAACCGGCGTAGTTCGGGCAGATTGGGAATTGAGCATGCTAGCTCTTTTTTTTTTTTTGTTTAATAAAACTCGTACCATGGATCTTTAAGGCACAAGAAAAACATTTTTGGTTTTTTTTTGGAATTTTCTAAAAAAAAATGCTTTAAAAGAAGAAAAAAAATTTTTTTTTTTTGAATTTTTGATATTGGTTTTATTTTTGAAATTGTATTTGAACTTTGGGAATTTTAAAAGTAAAAAGAAAATATTTTTTGTTTGAGTTTTTCAATTGTTTTCTCCTTTTTCTAAGGGAAAAAATAAATATTTTTGGATTTTGGATATAACCTCTTAATTTTCAAAAGGGGGACTTCTTTAAGGAAAAAAAAGTTTTGAATATCCGAGCTTTTATTTATTTATAAAAGTACTTCTAAGGAAAAGCAAAAATATTTTTGGACTTCAAAATTTTTCAAAATTTTTATTGACATTTACAAAAAAGACTTCTAAAAAATAAGAGTATTTTAGGATCTTTGTTTCTGATTTTTTTTTTTTTTTGGATTTTTGGAACAATACTTCAAAATGAAGGAAACCTGTATTTTTGGATTTGATTTTTATTGATTTTTCTTTTTATTTCATGAAAAACATTAGAAAGAAGGAAACCATTTTTTGAGTTTAAAAACTATTTTCTCTTTTTCTAAAGAAAGATTTTTAATGAAGGAACTAAAAGAAAATATTTTTGGAATTTTTTTTTGAAAAGTGGGGCCGGAACCGATGAGGTTTGCCTACGTATCTCACATCCGGTGAGAATCAGACCCGCGTAGTTCGGTCAGATTTGCCAAAATCAAAACTATTTTGAACAACAATTTTCTTTCTATGTTTTTCTTGTTTTTTCATGCAAATATTTTTTCTCTTTTCCATTTTTCAAAAATCCTGCAGCATTTCGGTACTATGTGGGCATTGGTTTTTCTCAAATGGTCACCCTCACTTAGTCCTAACACTGCTTATTTTTTCTCAATTTTCACTCATTTAGTCAAGCCGATCAACATGCAAAGCCGAGCAAATAAATGCGCAAGTAGCACGTAAGATACATCAGGATGGTCAATTCATTTCCGGTCACCTGTCCTAGACGGACCCAACCCCTGTGTTGAGTCCCCTAAGTCAAATGCACATGATGCAAACAAACGTCTTACTAGGGATCCGGCATGAGGTCGAATTATTCTAGGTTCAAAACCTGAGTATATGTTCTAGACTGTGTACCCGAGCGGACAACTCGAGTCGAGGAGGGGGCTATGTACCGGGAACCAAAAGGCCATCCGGCTTAGTAACTTGTCCGGCCTCTTTCTTATTTTAAGGTATTGACACTAACAGAATAGAGAGTCTCAACCAGTGAGCACATCCCTGGAGATGAGAAGAGAAGGGTTTCGTAACAATTTTATATATACAATTCAGACAATATCAAAGCAGTAAAATATTTTGCACATATAGCATGGAACATGTAGAAAAATCAGATAAAGCCAAATATAACAATTATACTAAGCTCGAATTCTTGAACCCTGAATCGAAATTCTAGGTTCGTGTCCCCAGCAGAGTCGCCAGAGCTGTCACACCTCCTTTTTTTACACACCTACCCCGAAGGATAAATGTATAAGGGAGTTTTTCCATTTAAAGTAACATTATTCGAAATGGGATTATTTCTTTATTTTTAGAGTCGCCACTTGGGATAGGATTGGCTTTTGGTGTCCCAAGTCACCGGTTTAACTTGAATCCCAAATTGAGTAAAATTCGACTTCCAAATTGGAGTCTGCGAACCAGAAATTCTGAATAAGGAATTCTGTTGACCCGAGGGAAGGTGTTAAGTACCCCCGGACCCCGTGGTTCTAGCACGGTCGCTTAAATTATTATAATTGGCTAAAAATCTTATTTTAATACACGTTTTAACTTATGTGCTTTTTTAAACTTTAAACCGCTTTTATTATTATATTTTAAAGAGAATTGCAACGTCGTGAAAATACGTCTCTCAACCACGTCGCACCAGTACGCCCGTGATTTTCGGCACATTTCAACTTCGTTGGGATTTGGATTTGGGTCACATAAATGTGCACCCGAATTTAGGAAAGTAGATTATTAAACGACGCGCCTAAAAGCAACTATGCGTTTGTGATTTGCGAGGGCCATGGAAATTAGCTAAACGGCACGCCTCGAATTCTAAGGATCAATTCATACTTAAACAAAATGAAGGCCATGCGATTGTCATTTCTTGTTTGGCATGGCACACTTCAATTCTAAATTAAAGGGATTAACTCAACTACATTTGGAGGGCCATAGCTATTTGTTTTATCTAATATAGCTCACCTCCATTAGCTTATGAAACTCTATTATTTAACCAGTTATGGAATCAGGACTGGGCCACTACGGTGAGTTAAATTAACCAAAGTGNCGTCGTGAAAACGCGTCTCGAACCACGTCGCATAAATGCACCCGCGGTTTTTGACACATTTCGACTTCGTTGGGATTTGAATTTGGGTCACATAAATACAAACCCGAGTTTAGGAATGTAACATTATTAAAATACGCGCCGAAAGCAACTAACGCGTGGTTAACTTTGCGAGGGCCATGAAAATTTGCTAAATGGCGCGCCTCGATTTCTAAGGATTAAAATTAATTAAGTGAGGGCCATGGTTATTCGGAATGGCACGCCTCGACTTATTCTTAAAATTAAATTTGCAATTACATCCGCGAACGTGTACACAATCATGGTGATAGACTAATTCAGTTACAACTAAATAATATCACTGTAAAGCTACACAAATCTGATTGACTGCCCGAGAAATGTTGAATTATTCAAAAGGTTGAGAACTGAAATATGTTATATAATTGATTTGCAGGCAATTCTCAATGTCAACACAAACAACTACACACAGAACATCCATAGACTACACAAAATGGGTCTTGCATTTGCATCAAGTCAGATTTCAACAAAATTTCAACAATAACATATTAGCATTCATCAGTATGGAATTGCAGAAAGGTGAAGGATATGAACCTCAAAGTGGATCTCCAACAGAAATGGAACGAGCCATTGATGACCAAAACAGTGGTCGCAAGCCTCGACAGAACTACGACCTATATCCTGAAGCTCGCCGGAAACGTGACAACATTCAACGACGGACCTCGTATCGGCAACCAAAATCAACAGAGTTCCAGACCTCAAACAAACACCGTGATTTTTGAATCTAAAGCCGAAATCAAATGAAGAAAAAAACAGAAGCTCTTTATATATGTACACCTATATTTTTCAGTTTCTTTTTGCATTTTTTTTTTGGGTATCGTTCTTCTTTATATCCTGTATTTGTGTGTGTGCGCGCGTTGCTGAGCAGTGACGGACGAAGAAGAAGAAGCGACGATGGGTGGATGAGGCTCTGGTTCGATTTCCGGCATGGTGATGGTCGTTTGCTTGGTGAAGCAGTGGCGTTAGGGTGGAGCTTCTTTCATGGCTGTTGCAGCTGAAACTCCATTAGAGCTCTATGGTTCAGTTGTGCTTTTCACAGTTGAAGAAGATGAGGACGATGACAGTCAGGAGGGAGGGGTCGTTTCTCTGAGTTATATAGCCATCTCCTCTTCAGAAGAGAGAAACGATGGGGGTCTCCATTTTTGAACTGTTGCGGCTCTCTTTTTTCCGGCGAGATCAATGGTGAAAGAGGAAGAACGATGGGGGTCGTTTGGAGAAGACGACACAGGGGGTGGGGTCTTGGATTTTCAGAATTGCGGCTTATGGTTTTTTTTAGGTGCCTCTTTCTTTTGGCGTTCTTTTTGTGCCTGATTGTATATTTTAGAGTGTAGGGTGTGTTTGTGGTGTGGTAGTATTATATAGGGTGGGGATTAGGTTAGGGGTATGGGCCTAGGAATTATGGGCTAGGAATTTTGGGCCAAAGATTAAAAAATGGACTATAAGATTTATAAAAACGGGATAAACCAACCTAAAACTAATTCTTTCTTCTAAAATTATGTACAATTATAATATAAAAATATAAGACTAATTTTAATTAATTGAACTAAACTATAAAACATAAAACTACTTTTTTTTTGTGTTTTCAAGATTATAAAAATAAAGATAGGGTACTATTTTGGTTATTTTTTTTTAAGATTAAAAATGACTATAAAATATTAATAAACCTATTTTTTGTAATTTTTCATTTTCTTGTAATAAAATAAAGTAAAATAGTAAAAATTAGTTGAAATGGCGATATTAGGCCTAAACTAAATATTTACAAGCTAAAATGGGTAAAATTTCGGGGAGGGTCAAAAATCACATGTCAACACGGCCGCATGGGATTTACTGCGGTCCGCATTGAAGTCACTGCGGCTGCACTCGATTTAGTGTGGTCCGCAGAGCCAAGAATCAGAGAAGTGCCAGTTTTGAGTTTTAAGCCCAATGCGGTCCGCGCTCCATTTAATGCGGACCGCACTAGAAGCCACCGCGGCCGCATTCGATCCTTTGCGGTCCGCATTGTCCAAGTTCAGAGCCCTAGTGCAACCGCACGTGATTTTGTGCGGTCTGATCGCGGCCTACTCCGCACTACTAATTAAGTAGCGAGAGAGGGTCGGAGCAGCTTTTACTCGATTTAGGGTCGGGATCGATATCCACAGAGAGCTAGAATTTGGAATCGAGTATCTATCTAGTGTAGAGTTGCGTATGTGTTCCTAATTACACTTCTATTCATTTTTGGGATTTTTGTTTACTTCTACTATTATCAAACTACAAATGGTAATTGCAACTAAATTATGCTAAGGGTTATAATGCTACGAGTTGATCAAATAGGTTAAAAGGCACTAGGGTAGTGACTTCCGCCTAGGTGGTCAATTGACGGGTACTTGAGTCTAAGGCATGTTTGACATATTTGGGGAGTATGATATAACCGTTGCACGACTTTACCCACTCTATACCTCTCGGTGGTTCAAGTGATTTTGCCCGAATTGACATTCTCAAGACCAATTGGGTATGCAAATTTGCACAAGCAACTAGGGTTCAAGTCGGGTATTACTCTCTCGAGATTTAACCCTTTAATTAGGGTTATCAATCTCTTGAGTACGCCCCAATTCCTTGTTGGACCAAATTCAGAGACTTAGGCTCTCTTTCTCAAGAAGAACTCAAGTCATCTCAACACAAACTAGTGTTTGCAACCACTAATTCAACAATTAACTATGAATTTGGCCCAAATAACAAACACCCATAGTCAATTTAGCCCTAAAATACAAGACCCATCAATTACCCACACTAGGGTTGAGCCACAACCCTAGCTTATGGGTCTAGCTACTCATAATTAAAGAAGAAAAACAAGAAATAGATGAAGATAAGCTCATATTAATTAATTACTAAGATAAACACAAAGATTCAATGATGAAATGTAGATAAGATTGCCCAAAATGTCTGCAAACTTCGAACCCACGAGCGCAGCTATGTTCTGATACTATCTGCTTAACCTAAAAATGGAAAAGAAGCTATTTATACTAAGCTGACAATTCTGGACAAAAATGCCCCTGCGGGGTTTGTGCGGACCGCACAAAATGGACCGCGGTCCGCACTAGGGCTTTGGGCTTGAAAATCTGCTCTCTGAACCTTGGCATCGCGAACCGGAGAGAATGGACTACGGCCGCGGAGGCTTCTAGTGCGGTCCGCATAAAAAGGACCGCAGACCGCATTGGCTTGACATCCTGAAATTTCAACTCTCTGATTCTCCTCACTGCGGACCGCAGAGAATGGACTGTGGCCGCGTTGATCTCTGTGCGGACCGCACAAAATGGTAGTGCGGCCGCACTGCCTCCTGGCCTTAAAATCCACCTCTTTGAATCTCCCCAGTACGGACCGCACAGAATGTAGTGCGGCCGCACTGGCCTTATTTAGCCTGAGCTTTGTCTTGTCTTTGGCGCTTGTACAAGTTTCACTCCTTTTGAGCTGATTTTTGACATCTTGTCACTTTGTTGATCAAACCTGCAATCAAGCACAACTTGTAAAACTTTTTTGGGACTATTTTGTATGAATTTCTTATCAAAGCATAAGCAAGAAGGAGTATAAAATGTGTCAAAATCCCTAGTTATCAACTCCCCCAAACTTAAGCTTTTGCTTGTCCTCAAGCAAACAAAATAAGACCCACCCCTTAAGAGAATGTCCAAGAAAATTTCAGCTGTCCTAAAGTGACCTCAACTAGCCTCAATTGGGACTAACAATTGCCCTCAATACACATGAATCATTAACAACATTTACTCTTTGAAAACACCATGGATCAAGTGTGACATAAGAGCATCAAGAATTGACTCAACACATCAAAGAACTCTTTTCTATTACTTTGGTCATTGTGGAACCCAAACTCAGACATCCTCAACTCTCCCTAAGCTAACCTCACCTTTAGAATAATGGCACTCAGAACGTGGTAAATGGAAGTTCACTCATCTCTCTCAAGAAAAAGTCACAAGTCCGGCTCTAGGTACCATATGCTTGCCCCTTATGTAAGTATCCACTAATGTAAGCTTCATTCAACTCAAGATCATATAGGGCTTTTGTGGAGACATTGTGAAGGCTTTTGGTTCAGGGTAGGAAATGTTTGGTCTAAATTTCCATCTTCCCTTAAGCACTTCTTTTGATTCATATGGCATCCATTCACTTGATTCTTTGAGTCATTTCACTTCTTTCTAAGGGGTTTGAGAGACACACTGTCACTTTTTTTTATGTATTTCAGACCTTTCTCCTTTTTTTATTGCTTTCTACACCTTTCATTCTTTGCTTTTCTTTGAATCCTTTTTTATTCTTTTTCACATTGAACTTTCTTTTTGTCTTTTTGCTTTTCTTTCTTTTTCATTGCCTTTCCTTTTCTTCATTTTGTGCCTTTTTACCACTTTGTTGCAATCCTCGTCTCTCCCCCCACACTTATACTTTTTCCATGTGCTAAAGGAAAGATCGGGTGCCAAGAGAGGGTATCTTTAAGAACGGGTATAGGCTTGTATCATGGTTCTTGAAGGAAAAAGGTCTAAGGCTCAAAAGGGTTGACTAGAGATCTTATCATTGGTAGGTTATGAAAGTGTTCAAGCTGTTATTTGAACCAAGGAGAGCCTATAATCATGTCTCTAGTCAAAATTCACTTATGATTTTGCCTCAACAAACATTCAGGACAAGTTCTAGACCAATGGCTCGGGACATGGACTTGCAATACGATTACTCACCACACAAGCTATGGGATTGCCAAAGACAGAGTCGGGGGCCCACAACGACCTTAGATAAGATTTGAGCACACAATGGTCCTGAAAAACCACTTTATGATTATCGGCCAACACAAGAGTCTCAAGGTCACGACTTTCACCATCCTAAACACAACAACTTGTTTTTGACCATAAGATCAAAGGCAAATGTGCTAGGCCCAAGTGAAGCTTTTCTTGAGGCACGCTTAACTACTAGCTACTAAAAACAAAACAAAAAACGGACTCAAACCCTTAAGAAGGTTGTCATGCCATCCATCATCGGGAAGAGCCACCCGGTTCACACAACACTCCACCTTTGGAAAGAACTGTGGCATTAAGAAAACCTAAGGCTTATTTCAAACATTGAAAACAAGAAGCTACGAATCTCAAATAAGAAGCTAAGAATGAAAAACTTGCGGAAAGTAGAATGAATATATACAAGAGGGGATTTGAATATACAATAGTTGGGATGAATATATACAATGTAACATAACTTTATATACAGACCCAAAGTAAACTAAAAGTGCGATAAATGTACAAAATGTTAAAAATATATACAAACCAAAGGTGAAAAATAAAGAAAGCATAAAAAGTATCAAATATATACAATCATCCGAATAAGTCAAAATGTAGGGCCTACCCCCTCAAATGAATGTTGGCATTGTCCCCAATGCCAACTAACCAAAATAAAGCACCAAAAAGATGATAAAGAAGGATATAAAGACTCCCTATGGCCTGTCTGTCTGTATAGGCTCCTAAGTGGTCCCTGGGTCCTTACTGTGCTCGGGAACCTCAGACTGGTTCCCTGTGGCTTGCTGCTCTGCTGCTGGGACCTGGGCCTGGACCTGGACAGGCTCTTGAGGTGCATCCTGTGGCTGACTAGAAGAAGCCTCTGGTGGGTCGGCCAACTGGATGACTACATCATCAGATCTGGGAATCATCTTCCTCCTCTTGGAAGGCCTCTAAGTGTGCTCCGGCTGGGGATCAGCTGCTGGTACTGGGTCCTGGAGCAATAAATCTAAAGGCAACTGATCTGCCTTCAGTCTGTCAACATCTGCTCTCAGCTCCTTCACGAACTCCTTGGAGGCCCGTGTCTTCCTCAGCTTCTTGTGTTCCTTAGCAAGCTCCTTGAGAGCCTTGCTGTGTGAATCTAACTGCCTCAGCAAGCTTCTTCTGATTGTGGAGGATTTTCTTCTGGTTGTCTAACATCTCCTTAACAGCATTCTCTATGGACTATGGAACCTGTGGGGGTGGAGGTGCCGACTGAGCCTCTACAGTGGTGGTCAGGATGGACAACTTGGATGAGGCACTCTGCATCCAGTTGTTGATACTCAGAAGTGCCTGGCTCAGCCGGTGGGCAGTAATGGGATGGGCCCGGGAAGATGGGATCTCCGGGGCAGCTGAGGTGGATGGACCAGTAGAGGCATCAGTAGAAGTGGAGGCCGGCTCAGCAGGAGTCACTACTACAACTGGCTCTTCGGGCTGGCCAGTTGGAGCAGTAACTGTACCCTTGAAACTCTTGCTCTTGGGGTTATCATCCCCCTGCATGCTATACCACGAAAATGGGGCCTTCACTTTCACCTTGATGTCGAAGGGCCTCTTTTCCACTTTCAGATCCCTGAAGTACATGGTGAGAAAACTGGGGAACGGGTAGTTTCTGTCATGCTCAGCACCCACAATTGAAATTATTCTTGACATCACATTCCCCACATTAATTGGGTACCCCACCATGATCGAAGCTACCAACACTGCCCGATGAAGAGGGAGGGTGTTGTCATGAGTAGTCGAGTCCAGTTTGCTGCACACAAATATTTCCCACCCTTTTGCCTCGAAGTTCAAACTACGCCTCAGAATTTTGACTCCAGCAGTCAACCAGTCGGGGGTGGTACCTGGGATCGCCAGGTATTGTGCTAGCTAGGGACGGACCTCCTGACCCATTTCTATCTTAGCCATATACAGTGTCTCATCCTCCTCATCAAAGCCAAGGTAATCGTTGATTGTCTACCCGTCAAACAATACCTTCAAGTTTCGCACCTTGGTCACCTTTGCACCCTTTTTGATGTGGGCCAAATTGGCGTAGAATTCCTTGACCAAGTGCTCGTTGGCATCTACACAGTCAGACAAAAAGTGCGCCCAGCCAACTCTCTCCCTAAACATCCTCCTCACATTGGGGATGTGAGGTAGCAAGTCTCTATCTATGAAACTCCTCTCCGGGATTAACTTCCTCACCGGCCACCATTCCCGGAATTTGTGGTACGCCACCTCACTAACAAATCTATCTTGCCAAACCTCCGGCTTTCTAGTTCTAGCAATGCCCCCCACATGTGGTTCACCTCCTTCTCCTACTTCTTGTTCTCCCCCTACTTCCTCCTCAGCACCTACTACACCCTCTACGGATAATGAAGTTGTGGGAGAATTGGAGTATTCCCCACTACCTTCACCTCAGCCATCAGACGACCTAGAAGAAATGTTCACTGACGCTTGGGCAGGGGGATGCTGGAGGTGTGTCTCTCAGCCTAAACCTCTCCAACCAGTCTTCCATGTACTCTGGCACGGAGTCTGAAGTAATCTCTCGTGATGGCTCATACTCACTCCCCGAGGACTGGGAAACAGCCCTATCAACAACTTTTATCAGCTTTCTTGTCCTTTTAATATTTTCCCGAGCTTGGGGAGTGAGTTTTATCATTTTCTTCTTCCCTCCCCGGGAGGATTCTCCTCTGCCCGGTTGTTTACCTCTTTGTTTCACCATTGTCTGCAAACACAATTCAATTGACTTGTTAGTATCAGTTGCAGCAGTTAAGAACAGAGTTGCAGAAACAGGAAAGGAAAATTGCAGAAAAGCTGCAGAAGTCACACGGTGCGTGATCGCAGCCAACTCCGCACCAATAAAAGGTAGCAAGAGAGGGTCGCAATAGCTTTTACCTGATTTGTGGGTCGGGATCGAATCCACAGAGAGCTAGGATTGGAGTTGGGTATCTACTTAGCTTAGGATTGCATGTATGTTCTTAATTGATCTTCTCATAATTTTTGGGTTTTCTTTTATAAACTACTATTATAAAACTACTAATTAGAATTGAAACTAGATTACGCTAAGAGATAATTGCTAAGAGTTGTATCTAATGGAATAAGGGGCACTAGGGTAGTGGCTTTCACCTAGGTGGCTAATTGACGTGTAATTGCTTCTAAGGAAATATGTATAACCGTTGCACAATTTTACCCACTCTCACACCTCTCGGTCGAAAGAGTGATTTTGCCCAATTGACTCTCTCGAGACCAAATGGGTAGGCAAATTAGCTCAAGCAACTAGGGTTCAAGTCGGGTAATTGCTCTCTCGAGGTTTAACCCTTTAATTGGGAATATCAATTCTCTTGAGTCCATCCCAATTCCTTGTTGGGTCAATTTTGGAGACTTAGGCTCTCTCTCTCAAGAAGAGCCAAGTCAACTTAGCACAAACCAGTGTTTGCAACCACCAATTCATAAATTAAACCATAAAATTGACCCAAATACAAACACCCAAAGTCAATCTAACCTTAAATCACAACACCCATCAATTACCCACACTAGGGTTGAGCCACAACCCTAGCTAATGGGTTTAGCTACTCATGCTAGAAGAAGAAAATAGAGAAATAGATGAAAAAGAAGAAATATTAATTAAGCACTAAGGTAAAATACAAGAATCTATCGTCAAAAGTAAGCTAAGATGCCAAAAAAGGCTAAATGGCTACAGATGATGTTCTCACGAGCGCAGCTGCTGAAATAAAATAACTAAAACCCTAAAAAATGGAAAAAGGTTCTATTTATACTAGGCTGGAAAAACTAGACAAAAATGCCCTTGCGGGGTCAGTGCGGGCCGCACAAAATGGACTGCGGCCGCACTAGGCTCTTGGACTTTAAATCCTGGCTCTCTGAACTTGGGCTCCGCGGACCGCGCGGAATGGACCGCGGCCGCGGAGGCAGCTAGCGCGGTCCGCACAAATATGATCGCGGACAGCATGGCTTTGAACCTTGGCAATTTCAACTCTCTGAAGTTCTCTTCCGCGGACCGCACAAAATGGCAGTGCGGCCGCGGAGCCTTCACCGCGGACTGCACAATGTGTATTGCGGCCGTGGTGCTTGAAGCTTGGTTTTGCTGCTCTCTGAATCTCCCTAGTGCGGACTGCACAAAGTGTAGTGCGGCTGCACTAGGCTTGTTTGTCCTGGGTTTGCCTTGTTTTTATTACTTGTGTAGATTTCACTCCTTTTGAGCCGATCTTTGACACTTCGTCACTTTGTCGATCAAACCTGCAATCAAGCACAAACTATGAGCCTTTTAGGACTATTTTGTAACAATTTATAATCAAAGCGTAAGCAAGAAGGAGCATAAAACACGTCAAAATCCCTAGTTATCAACTCCCCCAAACTTAAGCTTTTGCTTGTCCTCAAGCAAACAAAATAAGAACCACCCCTTAAGGTAGAATCCAAGAATTTTCAGCTATCCTAAAGTAACCTCAATAAGCATCAATTGGGAGTAACAATTTCCCTCAATACAAATGCATCATTAACAACATTTAACTTTTGAAAAACCATGGATCAAGTGCGACACAAGAGCATCAAGAGTTGACTCGACACATCAAAGAACTCTTTCAATTACTTTGGTCATTGTGGAACCCAAACTCACAAATTCTCAGCTCTCCCTAAGCAAACCTCACCTTTTTAGAGTATTGACACACAAATCGAGATTAATGGGAATTCAGTCATCTCTCTCAAGAAAAGGTCACAGGTCCGGCTTTAGGTACCATATGCTTGCCCCTTATGTAAGTATCCACTAATGTAAGCTTCATTCAACTCAAAATCATATAGGGCTTTTGTGGAGTCATTGTGAAGGCTTTTGGTTTAGGGTAGGAAATGTTTTGGTCTAAGTGAGTTCCATCTTCCCTTAAGCAATTCTTTTGATTCATTTGGCACAATTCACTTGACTCTTTGAGTCATTTCACCTCTTTCCAAGGGGTTAGAGAGACTCATTATCACTCTTTCTTATGCATTTCAATTCTTTTCTCCTTTTTCAACTTTCCACACCCTTCTTTCTTTTACTTTTCTTGAATCCCTTTTTATTCTTTCTCACATTGAGCATTCTTTTTGTCTTTTTGCTTTTCTTTCTTTTTCATTGTCTTTCCTTTTCTTCATTTTTGTGCCTTATACCACTTTGTTGTCATCCTCGTCTCTCCCCCAAAACTTATACTTTTTCCATGTGCTCAAGGAAAGATCAGGTGCCAAGAGAGGGTATCTTTGAGAACGGGTATAGGCTTGTAACATGGTTCTTGTAAGAGAAAGGTCTAACGCTCAAAAGGGTTAACTAGGGATCATATCATTAGTGGGCTATGGAATTTGTTCAACTAGCATTTGGATCAAGGAGAGCCTATAATCACGTCTCAAGTCAAAATTCACTTAGGATTTCGCCTCAACAAACATTCAGGGCAAGTTCTAGATCAATGGCTCGGGACTTGGACTTGCAATTCGATTTCTCACCACACAAGCTAGGGGATTGCTAAAGACATCAAGTCGGGAGACACAACGACCTTAGATACGATTTGAGCACATAATGGTCCCGAAAAACCACTTGATGATTATCGGTCAACACAAGAGTCTCAAGGCCACGACTTTCACCATCCTAAACACAACAATTTGTCTTCGACCATGGGATCAAAGGCAAATGTGCTAGGCCCAAGTGAAGCTTTGCTTGAGGTACCCTTAACTACAAACTACCAAAATCAAAAGAAACAAAAACGGACTCAAACCCTTAAGAAGGTTGTCACGCCATCTATCATTGGGAAGAGCCATCCGGTTTACACAAAACTCTACCTTTGGAAAGAACTATGGCATTAAGAAAACCAAAGGCTTATTAAAACGTCCAAAACAAAACAAAAGGCTACGAGCCTCTATAAGAAGCTAAAAACAAAAAAAAATTGCAAAAATAGAAAATAGAATGAATATGTACAATAGGGGCTTTGAATATACAACGGGGGATGAATATATACAATGATGTAATTTTATATACAGACCAAAGGAAAGATAAAAAGTGCGATAAAAGTAACTAAATGTAAGATTATATACAGACCAATTGAAAAGCAAGAAAGCATAAAATAGTATCAATATATACAGTCATCCAAAAATGAAGGGCGCACCCCCCTCGAATAAAAGCTGGCATTATCCCCAATGCCAACTAGTCTAAATAAGCACCAAAAAGAGAGAAAAAGGATATAGATGACTCCCTAAGCCAAGTCCGTCTGCATAGGAGCATGTGTGGTCCCTGGGTCCTCGGTATGCTCGGGAACCTCAGACTGGTTCCCGGTATCCTGCTGCTCAGTTGCTGGGACCTGAGACAGGACCTGTACTGGCTCTGGCTCTGGTACATTCAGTGGCTGACTGGAGGATGCCTCCGGTGGGTCCGCCAACTGGATGATAGCATCATCTGCTCTAGGGATAGTCCTCCTCCTCTTCAGAGGCCTCTGCGTCTGCTCCGGATATGTGGCTGCTAATGGAACTGCTGCTGGAGCTGGGTCCTCAAACAATAAGTCTAAAGGCAGCTGGTCTGCCTTCACTCTATCCACATCTTCCCGCAGCTCCTTCACGGACTCCCTGGAGGCCCGTGTCTTGCGCAGCTTCTTGTGCTCCTTGGCAAGCTCCTTTAGAGCCTTGCCATGTGAATCCACAGCCTTTGCCAAATCAGCCTGGGTACTGAGAATCTTCTCCTGGTTTTCTAGTATCTTCTTCAATGCATCCTCAATAGACTGTGGGACCTGTACTGGCTGAGGAACTGACTGAGCTACAATGGTGGAGGTCAAGGTAGACAACTTGGATGAAGTAGTATATCCAGTTATTCAGGCTCTGAAGTGTCTGGCTCAGCCGGTGGGCAGTGATAGGATGGGCCCGGGAAGATGGAATCTCCGGGCCAGCTGAGGTAGAAGGGCTTGGAGGAATGTCAGCTAAAGTGGAAGGTCTTGGAGGCATAGCTGTAGTAGTGGAGGCCGGCTCAGAGGGAGCCTCTACTACAACTGGCTCTTCAGACTGACCGGTTGGGGCAGAAGCATGTGTCTTGTAGTTCTTTTCCTTGGGGTTGTCTGGCCCCTTACTGTACCATGAAAATGGAACTACTGGTTTGGCCTTGACATCATAGGACTTATTTTCCACCTCCAAGTCCCGGAAATACATAGAGAGAGTGTTGGGGTAAGGGTAGTTCCGGTCGTGCTCTACACCCACTAAGGAGATAGTGCGGGTCATCACATTCCCCACATCGATAGGGTATCCCGCCATGATGGAAGCAACCAATATAGCCCGGTGGAGAGGAATGGTCTGGTCATGGGTAGTAGGGTCCAACCTACTGCAAACAAAAGTCAACCAACCCCTAGCCTCAAAATTTAGGGTCCTCCTCGGTATTTTTACCCCCGCAGTCAACCACTCAGGAACGGTACCTGGGACTGCCAGGTACTGAGCTAACCATGGACGGACCCCCTCGCCCATATCCAACTTTGCCTGATATAGAGTCTCGTCCTCTTCATTGAAGCCCAAATATTCATTCAGAGACTTCCCGTCGAACAACACCTTTTTGTCTGGAACCTTGGTCACTTTGGAACCCTTGATGATGTGGGCCACATTACAGTAAAATTCCTTGACCATATGTTCATTTGCCTCAATACACTGCTCCATAAATATTTCCCAGCCCACTCTAGTCCTAAACTGCCTTTGCACGTCAGGGTTGTGGGGTAATAAGTCTTTGTCAATGAAACTTCACTCCGGTATCAACTTTCTCACCGGCCACCACTCCCTAAACTTGTAGTAGGCTATCTCACTCACAAATCTATCTTCCCACACAGCGGGCTTCCTAGTTCGGGCAATGCCTCCCACCTGAGGCTCACCACCCTCCGGTACCTCCTCATCTCCCTCATCATCTCCGCCTGCACTCTCCCAGATAATGAAGTTGTGGGGGAGGTGGAGTCGTCCCCACTACCGGCTGCTGAGCCCTCAGACGACTCAGAAACGTTATTTACTGGCCTTCGGATAGTGGGTGATGGTGAAAGAGTATCATCAGTCAATTGAAAGTCGGTGACGATATAAGTTGGGACTGAGTCGGAAGAGAGATCCCTTGACGGTTGATACTCACTCCCCGAGGAATGAGAAGCTACTCTATCTGCAGCTTTCATCAGCTTCCTGGTTTGTTTGATGTTTTCCCGAGCTTGGGGAGTGAGTTTGACTATTCTCTTTCCCTTGCCCCCTCAGGAGGAATCACCTCTCCCGGGTTGTTTTGATCCTCTGCCTCATCGTTGTTTAACCATTGTCTGCAGGCACAAACATCTAACTTTGTTAGTATCAGCAGAGACAGTGAGAGATATGTATAATGAATTGTAGAACAGAAGCAGAAAATTGCAGACATAGTTGCACGAACAGGCCAGGGCGGATCGCACAAAATGGCAGTGCGGCCGCGCTGAGGCCACCGCGGACCGCACAGAAATGACTGCGGTCCGCACAGGTCTAAGGTCCTCAAAAATAGCTCTCTGAATATCACCACCATGGCTCACACAAAATAGTACCGCGGTCGCGGTGGGCCAGTACGGACCGCACAAAATGTAGTGCGGCCGCACTGGTCAAGGGTCACTGAGATACACAGATGGTACTGCGGACTGCACAGAAATGACCGCGGTCCGCGGTGCGTGCCCAGATCTGGCATTGAGTTTGGGCTCTTGGGTTTTGTATTTAAGTTCAAATTTGTACCTAATCAGGGTCCCTACTCAATTACCCAGTCCATTATACTTAACAAGTCAACAAAAATTGCCATTTAAATTAACCTAATCTAACAATTAGAGAAATATGGGAAGAAGAAGAAGTACAAGTTAAGGAATACGCAACTAAAATGAAACTAAACAATTAATCAAAGATGAATTGAGTGAAATGTTACCAGATAATGAGATGAAGTGCAACAAATCAATGTCAAGCAAGAGTTACGGTGAAAATGGTCAAGATGAACAGTAAAAAGGAGCTCTGAGAGTTTAGGGTTCGAAAAGGGTAAAAGGAGACCCTTGAGGTCTATTTATAGAGAAACCCGTAGGACCCATTCTTACATACGAGCGCGGCCGCACAAAATGGACCACGGTCCGCGCTGGGTTTGTTTAGAAGAAGTTTGAGAAGGCAACCTCCGCGGTCCGCACAAAACAGACCGCGGCCGCGGAGGTCCACCGCGGCCGCGGAGGTCCACCGCGGTCCGCACAAAATGTAATGCGGCCACGGTGGCAAACTTCAGAGAGTCCTCACATTGGCTCAAGCCAGTGCGGACTGCACAAAGTGTAGTGCGGCCGCACTGGAAACTTCAGAGACTGAACAATTTTGCCATTATACCCTGCACTGCATCAACTCAATCCCTGCAACATCTCACCATCAGTTAGCCCAAAAATCAATCCTATACTACCAAGAAAAATGAATGAAAACAAAAAGAAAAACACATGGGTTGCCTCCCAAGAAGCGCCTGATTTAACATCGCGGCACGACGCGGGTTACCATCACATCATTTGAAATGAACAACAGCCACCACATGGCTATCTTCAACCTTCCCAAGATAATGCTTGACACGGCGCCCATTCACTCTAAAGACTTCACCACTTTTGTTCTTCAAATCTAAAGCACCAAACGGGGTCACACATACAACTTCAAATGGTCCACTCCACTTTGATTTCACCTTTCCCGGAAACAACCTTAGACGAGAATCGAACAAGAGGACCAAATCACCAACTTTGAACTCCTTTCCACGAGCATATTTGTCATGACGGTACTTCATCTTGTCCTTATACAAGGACGAACTAGAGTATGCATGGAGCCGGAATTCATCAAGTTCATTGAGTTGTTCAACACGAAGATTAGCCGCAACATCCCACTCAAGATTAAGCTTTCTCAAGGCCCACATGGCCTTATGCTCCAACTCCACTGGTAGATGACATGCTTTCCCAAACACCAACCGGTACGGTGACATACCAATTGGGGTCTTGTAAGCGGTCCGGTAAGCCCATAGAGCATCATCTAATTTTTTAGACCAATCGGTCCTATTGGCATTGACAGTTTTGGACAAGATACTCTTGATCTCCTAGTTAGACACTTCAACCTGGCCACTTGCTTGAGGATGATAAGGTGTAGAGACTTTGTGGTTGACACCATACTTGGAAAGCAAGGTATCAAAACCTCTATTAAAAAAATGCGATCCTCCATCACTAATGATTGCCCGGGGTGTACCAATCCTTGTGAAAATGCTCTTCTTTAGAAATGACACCACACTCCTAGCTTCATTGTTGGGCAAGGCCACGGCCTCAACCTATTTTGACACATAATCAACCGCTACAAGAATGTAAGTGTTTCCACACGAGCTAACAAAAGGACCCATTAAATTGATACCCCATACATCAAAGATATCAACTTCAAGAATTGCATTCAGAGGCATCTCATCTTTCTTGGAAATCCCGCCCGCTCGTTGACATTGATCACATCTTTTCACTAGATCACTTGCATCTTTGAACAAGGTTGTCCAATAAAAACCACAACTCAGAACTTTCGAAGCCATCCTCACCCCTCCATGATGGCCACCATAGGGGTAGGAATGACAAGCCTCCAAAATACTCACTTGCTCTTCCTCCGGGACACACCTTCGAATCACACCATCTGTGCAAATCTTGAACAATTATGGCTCATCCCAATAGAAGTCCAGACTATCCCGTTTGAGCTTCTTCCTTTGGTTAGAAGAGAGCTCACATGGGATGATGCCAGTCACAAGGAAATTAGCATTATCCGCAAACTATGGCATGTCACACATCGACACAGAAAGTAGTTGCTCATCGGGAATGTATCATTGATCTCCAAGCCATCACACGGCCTTCTTTCCTCCTCCAAGCGGGACAAATGACCCGCAACTTGGTTTTTACTACCTTTCCGGTCCACTATTTCCAAATCAAACTCTTGAAGAAGTAACACCCATCTCATCAACCTTGCATTGGAATCTTTCTTGGTCATCAAATACCTAAGGGCGGCATGGTCGGTGTGCACTATGACTTTGGCCCCCATAAGATAGGGCCGAAAATTTTCCATGGCGAACACAATAACCAACAATTCCTTCTCCGTCACCGTGTAGTTCCATTGAGCTTCATTCATAGTCTTTCTTGCATAGTACACGGGATGAAACATTTTGTTCACTCTTTGACCCAAAACTGCCCCAACCGCAACATCACTCGCGTCGCATATGAGCTCGAAAGGCAAGCTCCAATTGGGTGCGTTAATGATCATGGTAGTTGTCAACTTATGCTTTAGAAGTTCAAAGGACTCCATACATTTCTCATCAAACACAAACTTAGCATCTTTCTCTAGCAACTTGCAAAGGGGATTCACAACCTTTGAAAAATCCTTGATAAACCGCCGGTAGAACCCCGCATGCCCAAGGAAACTCTCACCCCTTTGACAGAAGTGGGGGGAGGAAGTCTTGAAATCACCTCAATCTTGGCTTTGTCTACTTCAATACCATGCTTAGAAATTTTGTGACCCAACACTATGCCCTCTTCAACCATGAAGTGGCATTTTTCCCAATTAAGAACGAGATTTGTGTCTTCACATCGGGCCAAGAATCTATCCAAATTTCCCAAACACTCTTCTAATGAATCACCAACCACACTAAAATCATCCATAAAAACCTCCAATATGTCGGTGAAAATAGCCATCATGCATCGTTGGAAGGTCGCCAGAGCATTGCACAACCCGAACGGCATCCGAGAAAAAGCAAATGTACCATATGGGCAAGTAAATGTGGTCTTCTCTTGGTCCTCTGGAGCAATTAAGATTTGATTGTAACCAGAATATCCATCCAAAAAGCAATAAAAGGCTCGCCCTGCAAGGAGATCAAGCATTTGGTCAAGGAATGGCAAAGGGAAATGATCCTTGCGGGTCACCTTATTTAGCTTCCGGTAGTCCATGCATACCCGCCACTCGGTAATGGTCCGAGTGGGAATAAGTTCAGTGTTGCCATTAGTCACCCCAGTCATTCCACCCTTCTTCGGCACACATTGCCCGGAGAAGTCCATGAGCTATCGGAGATTGGATACACCACGCCTGCATCAAGCCACTTGATCACTTCTTTCTTCACCACTTCTTGCATTGCTTCATTGAGACTCCTTTGATGTTCCAAGGAAGGCCTTGCATCATCCTCCAAAATAATTTTGTGCATGCAAAATGCGGGGCTTATTCCCCGAATATCCGCCAGAGTCCATCCAATTGCCTTTTTCCGCTTTTTGAGCACCGCCAATGTGGCATCTACCTGCATGTTAGTAAGACAAGAGGAAAGAATAACTGGTAAAGTTGAATTAGAGCCCAAGAATTCATACCTGAGGTGTGGAGGAAGTGGCTTCAACTCCAACACCGGTGGCTCCTCAATTGATGGTTTGGTTGGTGGAGTTTCCCGATTTTCAAGATCCAAAGACAATTTTCTCGACTCATAGGAATAAGAGCCCATCCCATGTAAGGCATTGACACACTCCACTCTGCTTGCATCATCATTAACATCAAGATTTAAGAGCACGGCCTCAAGGGGATCCTCCACGTTAATCATAGAACTTGTGTCATCCACGATCACAGCTGTGACAATGTCCACAAATGAGCACACCTCGGTGCTATTGGGTTGCTTCATGGATTTGCAAACATGGAAGACGACCTTCTCATCCCCCACTCGGAAAGTTAGTTCACCCGCTTCAACGCCAACCAATGCCTTCTCCGTTTCAAGGAAAGGTCTCCCTAATATAATTGGGACCTCATAGTCCACCTCACAATCCAAAATCACAAAGTCCGCCGGCAAGATAAATTTGTCCACCCAGACAAGCACATCATCAACTATACCCAAAGGACGCTTCATTGATCTATCTGCCATCTGTAATATCATGGAAGTTGGCCTTGGTGGCCCAATACCTAGAGTCTTGAAAACTGAGAAGGGCATTAAATTGATACTAGCCCAAGATCACATAAAGCTTTGGCAAAGTCTGCACTACCAATAGTGCAAGGGATAGTGAAAGCACCGGGATCCTCTAATTTCGAGGCCATTGAATGTACTATGGAACTAACTTGGTGGGTCATCATGATAGTTTCACAGTCCATTGATCTTTTCTTTGTAACCAAATCTTTCATGAATTTAGCATAACCAGGCATTTGCTCCAAAGCCTCCACCAAAGGCACGTTGATAGATAAGCTCTTCATCATGTCAATGAACTTTTTGAATTGGTTGTCACTTTTCTTCTTGGGTAGCCTTTGAGGATAAGGCGGAGGTGGTCTGGGCAAAGGTGCCTTGGCTTTTGGCACCACTGGTTCCGGCATGTCAATTATGTGCTCCCTAGACGGGTTCACGGCCTCTTGAGTTTCCACCTCAGCCTCATCAATGTCAATCCTCACATTATTGTTCACCTCATTGTCAACCACATCTTCAACTACCAAAGGAAGATCTTTTTCTCGCAACTCAACCTCATCATCCATAACTTGCTTATCTTTCGAGGCATGCACATCACCTCCTCTCCCACTTCGTGTTGTAACCGCCATCACATGATTGTTCCCACCCTTAGGGTTCACTACCGTATCGCTTGGTAGAGCACCCTTTGGGCGAGTATTCAACGATTGAGAGATTTCACCTATTTGCACCTCCAAATTCCGAATTGAGGTATTGTGGGAAGCCAATTGAGCATCGGAATCTTGGTTCTTCTTCATCATTTGTTCGAACATCATTTCTACTCTTCCCATATCATTACCCGAAGAAATAGAGCCTTGAGAAGGGAACGGGGGTGGATTGTTCGGTTGTTGGTACATTGGGGCCTTTGAAAGCCTTGCCCCCGATTGCCTTGGTTTCCATTGTTGTTCCAATTGCCTTGACCATTGTTGTTCCAGTTGTTGTTATTTCCATTCCAATGCCCTTGGTTGCCTTGATTGTTCTACCCCCAATTACCGCCTTGGTTGTTGTTGTTCCAATTACCACCACCTTGTTGTTGATTGCCCTAATTACCTTGGGGTCGCCATTGTTAGTTTGAAGATTTGCCTCTATTGCCTTGATAGTTGTTAACATATTGTACCTCTTCATTTTGCTCATCATAGCCCTCATTTTGAAACCCATCACAATCATCATCAAATTGTTCGGAATTCCCTTGATTTTGTTGCCTTCTTTGCCTTCTCTTGTTGGTAAGCAAATTAACACTTTCCATAGCATTCACTTGGCGAGGGTTTTGGACTTGTTGCAACTGTGCTTTAGCCAATTGGTTCATAGTAGTTGTCAACTCCGCTATAACCTGTCCATGGTCATATAGCTCCTTATGCAAATGAATAACTGTAGGGTAGCCTTGAGGAACATTGGCCCTACTTTGCCATGTGGAAGATGTATCCGCCATCTCATCAAGAATCTCACAAGCTTGGTCATAACTCAACTTCATGAAATTGCCCCCGGCCAATTGATTGACTATGCATTGATTTGTTGTATTGATGCTCCGATAGAAGGTTTGTTGAATCATCGCCTCGGTCACATCGTTGATTGGGCATTCTTTCACCATTGTTCTAAACTGCTCCCAAATCGCATGCAAAGGTTCCTTGGATTCTTGCTTGAAAGCTAATATTTCATCTTGAAGTGCCGCCATGTGCCTGGGGGAGAAAAATTTAGCAATAAACTTATCCACCAACTCATCCCAAGTTGTGATGGAATGGTTGGGGAGTCTCTCTAGTCAATCCAATGCCTTTCCCCGAAGTGAGAATGGGAAAAGTCTCAACCTAAGAGCATCTTCGGACACATTCGTCTGCTTGCTACCCCAACATGTATCCACGAACCCTTTGAGATGTTTGTACACATTTTGATGCACAGCGCCCGTGAAATACCCATGCTGCTCAAGTAAGGTCAACATTATATTAGTTATCTGAAAATTGCCCGCCCGGATTCTGGGAGGGACAATAGCACTTGCATAGCCTTGGTTCGGTAGCACCCGAGGAACCGCTCTTGGAGGTGGCGGAGGAGGGTCTGGAAAATTGTCATTAGCATTGGCCTGGTGGCCTCGTCCACGTCTGGGAGGTACAAAAGGCACCTCATCGTCTCCAATATTCTCAACCTCCTCCCTTGCAAGCACATTTCCAAGAGGCTCATTTGCAATTAAAGCCATTTTTGTACCTGTAGTAAACACACACACAAATTAGTAATAAATAAGGAAGAAGAACAACACACAAAACTAACTAAATTGATTGCAAAAACCATTAGCTCCCCGGCAACGGCGCCAAAAAGTTGATCGCAGCCAACTCCGCACCAATAAAAGGTAGCAAGAGAGGGTCGCAATAGCTTTTACCCGATTAGTGGGTCGGGATCGAATCCACAGAGAGCTAGGATTGGAGTTGGGTATCTACTTAGCTTAGTATTGCGTGTATGTTCTTAATTGATCTTCTCATAATTTTTGGGTTTTCTTTTATAAACTACTATTATAAAACTACTAATTAGAATTGAAACTAGATTACGCTAAGAGATAATTGCTAAGAGTTGTATCTAATGGAATAAGGGGCACTAGGGTAGTGACTTTCACCTAGGTGGCTAATTGACGGGTAATTGCTTCTAAAGCTTGATTGACATGATTGGGGAAATATGTATAACCATTGCACAATTTTACCCACTCTCACACCTCTCGGTCGAAAGAGTGATTTTGCCCAATTGACTCTTTCGAGACCAAATGGGTAGGCAAATTAGCTCAAGCAACCAGGGTTCAAGTCGGGTAATTACTCTCTCGAGGTTTAACCCTTTAATTGGGAATATCAATTCTCTTGAGTCCATCCAACTCCTTGTTGGGTCAATTTTGGAGACTTAGGCTCTCTCTCTCTTAAGAATATCAATGTCAACTTAGCACAAACCAGTGTTTGCAACCACCAATTCATAAATTAAACCATAAAATTGACCCAAATACAAACACCCATAGTCAATCTAACCTTAAATCACAACACTTACCAATTACCCACACTAGGGTTGAGCCAAAACCCTAGCTAATAGGTTTAGCTACTCATGCTTGAGGAAGAAAATAGAGAAATAGATGAAAAAGAAGACATATTATTTAAGCACAAGGTAAAATACAAGAATCTATCGTTAAAAGTAAGCTAATATGCCAAAAATGGCTAAATGGCTACAGATGATGTTCTCACGAGCGCAGCTGCTGAAATAAAATAACTGATACCCAAAAAAATGGAAAAAGGTTCTATTTATACCAAGCTGGAAAAACTGGACAAAATACCCCTGCGGGGTCAGTGCGGGCCGCATAAAATGGACTGCGGCTGCACTAGGCTCTTGGACTTCAATTCCTGGCTCTCTA
Source organism: Nicotiana attenuata (assembly GCF_001879085.1). NCBI lineage: Eukaryota > Viridiplantae > Streptophyta > Magnoliopsida > Solanales > Solanaceae > Nicotiana > Nicotiana attenuata. The sequence continues at coordinate 25,137 of NW_017670494.1, forward strand.
AAATTGGGCTCCGCGGACCGCACGGAATGGACCGCGGCCGCGGAGGAAGCTAGCGCGGTCCGCACAAACATGACCGCGGACCGCATGGCTTTGAACCTTGGCAATTTCAACTCTCTGAAGTTCTCTTCCGCGGACCGCACAAAATGGCAGTGCGGCCGCGGAGCCTTCACCGCGGACTGCACAATGTGTACTGCGGCCGCGTTGCTTGAAGCATGGTTTTGATGCTCTCTGAATCTCCCTAGTGCGGACCGCACAAAGTGTAGTGCGGCCGCACTAGGCTTGTTTGTCCTGAGTTTGCCTTGTTTTTGTTACTTGTGCAGATTTCACTCCTTTTGAGCCAATCTTTGACACTTCGTCACTTTGTCGATCAAACCTGCAATCAAGCACAAACTATGAGCCTTTTAGGACTATTTTGTTACAATTTATAATAAAAGCGTAAGCAAGAAGGAGCATAAAACACGTCAAAATCCCTAGTTATCAGTGCGGACCGCACAAAATGGTGTGCGGCTGCACTGGGGTCACCGCGGACCGCACAAAATCAACCGCGGTCCGCACAGAGGTGTGGTTCAGACTACCCACTCTCTGTATCTAAGCAGTGCGGACCACACAAAATGTAGTGCGGTCGCACTGGGCCACTGCGGTCCGCATAAAATGTAGAGCGGCCGCAGTGCCTGGGGTTCAGCTTCAGACAAATAAGCAGTGCGGTCCGCAAAAAATGGTACTGCGGACCGCACAAAAATGACCGCGGTCCGCACAGGGTGCCCTGCTATGGCACTAACTTATGGTTTCAAGAATTTTTAATTTTAAGCTTAATTAACCCCCAAGTAATGTCCCTACATGCTTGCCCATTGTATTGAGCTACCTAAGTCTACATTTAAACAAAAATTTAAATACCTGAACCTAACTAATTGAAAAAAACTACGGGAGGAACAAAATAAAAGACAAGAAAAACAAAAAGAAACGAGGGGAATAACGAAAGTAAAGCTATTAAAAAGAAATTAAGGTACCAGAAATGAGATGAGATGAAGATTCACGATGCAAAGCAATGAATTACGAGCAAAGGGCGTGATGAACAGTGATTTAGGGCTCTGAGATGCAAAGGTTAGAAAAGTGTAAAAGGTGGGCCTCAAGGACTATTTATAGAAAAAGCCCTGGGGCCCAGCTTACCTACCCCAGTGCGGACCACACAAAATGGATCGCGATCCGCACTGTACAACAATATGCAAGTTTGAGGAGGCAACCCACTGCGGTCTGCACAAAGTGGACCGCGGACCGCAGAGCTCTACCACGGACCGCACAAAATGTAGTGCGGCTGTAGTGGCAAACTTCAAAGAGGTGTATTTTTACTCTTTCTTCAGTGCGGTCCGCGCAGAATGGACTGCGGCCGCACTGACAACTTCAGAGACCTGCTCATTTTTTCCACTATGTCCTGCACTGCATCAACACAACCATGTAACATCTCACAATCAGTTAGCCCAAAAATCAATCCTACACTACATTGAAAATCAAATAAAAACAAGAAGAAAAACACATGGGTTGCCTCCCAAGAAGCGCCTGATTTAACGTCGCGGCACGACGCAAGTTACCATCACATCATTTGAAATGAAGGAGTGCCACCACGTGGCTTTCATCAATTTTTCCAAGATAATGCTTGACCCTATGCCCATTCACTCTAAAAACTTCCCCACTTTTGTTCTTTAAATCAAGGGCACCAAACGGGGTCACACACACTACTTCAAATGGTCCGCTCCACTTTGACTTTAGCTTTCCCAGAAACAACCGTAACCGAGAGTAGAACAAGAGCACCAAATCACCTACTCTAAACTCCTTGCCACGAGCATATTTGTCATGAAGGTATTTCATCTTGTCCTTTTACAAGGACGAACTGGAGTAGGCATGGAAACGGAATTCATCAATTTCATTAAGTTGCTCCACCCGAAGATTTCCAGCCACATCCCAATCAAGGTTCAACTTTCTCAAGGCCCACATGGCCTTCTGCTCTAACTCAACCGGTAAATGGCAAGCTTTCCTGAACACCAACCGATACGGAGACATACCAATTGGAGTTTTGTAAGCAGTCCTATACGCCCATAGAGCACCATCCAACTTCTTAGACCAATCGGTCCTATTTGCATTGACTGTTTTAAAAATAATATTCTTGATTTCCCAGTTGGACACTTCAACCTGGACACTTGCTTGAGGATGATAAGGAGTAGACACCTTGTGGTTGACACCATACTTGGCAAGCAAGGTGTCAAAGGTTCTATTGCAAAAATGCGATCCTCCATCACTAATAATTGCATGAGGAGTGCCAAACCTTGTGAAAATACTCTTCTTTAGAAATGCAACCACACTCCTAGCTTCATTGTTGGGCAAAGGCACATCCTCGACACATTTTGAGACATAATCAACCGCTACAAGAATGTAGGTGTTTTCGCACGAGCTTACAAATGGGCCCATGAAATCGATACCCCATACATCAAAGATATCCACTTCTAGAATGGTGTTTAAAGGCATCTCATCTTTCTTCGAAATACCGCCCACCCTTTGACATTGGTCACACCTTTTCACTAAGTCACTTGCATCTTTGTACAAAGTTGGCCAATAAAATCCACAACTTAGAACTTTCGAAGCTGTCCTCGCCCCTCCATGATGGCCACCACAGGGGGAGGAATGACAAGCCTCTAGAATGCTAAATTGCTCCTCCTCAGGTACACACCTCCGGATCACTCCGTCGGTGCAAATCTTGAACAAGTATGGCTCATCCCAATAGAAGTCTAGACTATCCCGTTTGAGCTTCTTCCTTTTGTTAGAAGAGAGCTCACATGGGATGATGCCAGTCACAAGGAAATTAGCAATATCCGCAAACCATGGCATATCACTCATCGACACAGAAAGTAGCTGCTCATCGGGAAATGCATCATTGATCTCTAGGCCATCACACGGACTTCCTTCTTCCTCCAAGCGGGACAAATAATCCGCCACTTGGTTTTCGCTGCCTTTCCGGTCCAAAATTTCCAAATCAAACTCTTGGAGTAATAGGACCCATCGCATCAGTCTAGTTTTGGACTCTTTCTTTTCCATTGCTAACACAATAGCCAACAATTCTTTCTCAGTCACCGTGTAGTTCCTTTGAGCCTCATTCATTGTCTTGCTCGCATAGTACACTGGATGAAACATTTTGTTCACTCTTTGACCCAAAACTGCCCAACCGCAACATCACTCACGTCGCACATGAGCTCGAAAGGCAAGCTCCAATTGGGTGCGGTAATGATCGGGGTGGTGGTCAACTTATGCTTGAGAAGTTCAAAGGCTTGCATACATCCCTCATCAAACACAAACTTTGTATCCTTTTCTAGCAACTTACACAAAGGATTAACTACCTTCGAAAAGTCCTTGATAAATCGCCGGTAGAACCCCGCATGTCCAAGAAAACTTCTAGCCCCCTTGACAGAAGTGGGGGGAGGAAGTCTTGAAATCACCTCAATTTTGGCTTTGTCAACCTAAATACCATTCTTTGAAATTTTATGCCCCAAAACTATGCCCTCCTCAACCATGAAGTGGCATTTTTCCCAATTTACCACAAGATTGGTGTCTTCACACCGGGCCAACACTCTATCCAAATTGTTCAAACACTCATCGAACGAATCACCCATAACACTGAGTCGTCCATGAACACCTCCAAAATATCTTCCACCATATCAGTGAAAATGGCCATCATACACCGTTGGAATGTTGCCGGTGCATTGCACAACCCAATGGGCATCCGAGAGAAAGCAAAGGTGCCATATGGACAAGTAAAGGTTGTCTTCTCCTGATTCTCTAGAGCTATCAAAATTTGATTATACCCTGAATAACCATCCAAAAAACAATAGAAGGCACGCCCAGCGAGACAATCAAGCATCTAGTCCAAGAAAGGCAATAGGAAGTGATCCTTGCGGGTCACGTTGTTGAGCTTGCGGTAGTCCATGCACGCCCTCCATCTGGTCACTGCCCGGGTGGAATAAGTTCATTATTAGCATTGGTCACCACAGTCATACCATCCTTCTTCGGCACACATTGCACCAGCGAAGTCCATGAGCTGTCAGAGATAGGATACACCACACCGGCATCTAACCACTTGATCACCTCTTTTTTCATAACTTCTTGCATTTCCTCGTTCAACCTCCTTTGATGTTCCAAGGAGGGTTTTGCATCATCTTCCAGAATAATCTTGTGCATATAGAATGCGGGGCTTATTCCCCTAATATCAGCTAGAGTCCATCCAATTGCCTTTTTTCACTTTTTGAGTACCGCCAATGTGGCACCTACCAGCATGTTAGTAAGACAAGAGGAAATAATAACTGGTAAAGTTGAATTACGGCCTAAGAATTCATACCTGAGGTGTGGAGGTAATGGCTTCAACTCCAACACCGGGGGTTCCTCAATTGAAGGCTTCGTTGGAGGGGTCTTTCTATTTTCAAGATCCAAAGATAGTTTCCTAGGAACATAAGAATAAGAGCCCATTCCATGTAAAGCATTCACGCACTCCACTCGGCCCGCATCATCATTGACATCAAGATTCAACAATACGGCCTCCAAAGGGTCCTCAACATTGATCACTGCACTAGTATCATCAATTATCACAGCCGTGACAAGATCCACAAATGAGCATACTTCTGTACAATTGGGCTGCTTCATTGACTTGCACACATAAAAGACGACCTTTTCATCACCCACCCTGAAAGTGAGTTCCCCTGCTTCCACATCAACTAGAGACTTCCCCGTAGCAAGGAAGGTCTCCCTAATATGATTGGGGCCTCATAATCTACCTCACAATCCAAGATCACAAAATTAGCTGGCAAGATAAATTTGTCCACCCGGACGAGCACATCATAAACAATACCCAATGGTCGCTTCATAGATCTGTCTGTCATTTGCAATCGCATGGAAGTTGGCCTCGGTGGCCCAATACCCAAAGTCTTGAAAACTGAGTAGGGCATTAAGTTGATGTTTGCCCCAAGATCACATAAAGCTTTAGCAAAGTCTGCACACCCTATTGTGCAAGGGATAGTGAAAGCATCGGGATCCTCTAACTTCGGAGCCATTGAATGTACTATAGCACTAACTTGGTGGGTCATCTTAATAATTTCACAGTCCATGGATCTTTTCTTTGTCACCAAATCTTTCATGAATTTAGCATAGCCAGGCATCTGCTATAACGCCTCTACCGAAGGAACATTAATGAATAAGCTCTTCATCATGTCTATGAACTTTTTGAACTGATTCTCATTTTTCTGCTTGGCTAGCCTCTGAGGATAAGGGGGAGGTGGCCTAGGCAAGGGTGCCTTGGCTTTTGGCACAACCGGCTCCAGCATGTCAATTACGTGCTCCCTAGACGGGTTCACGTCACTTTGTGTTTCCACCTCGGCATTTTGAATATTGATCCTCACATCTTCATTCACATTTTCACCAACCACATTCTCAACCACCAAAGGAACTTCATCTTCTTGCAACTCAACTTCATCACCCAAAACTTGCTTTTGTTTGGAGGCATTCACATCACCGCCTCGTCCACTCCTAGTGGTCACAACCATAACATGATTGTTCCCTCCCTTTGGGTTCACTACCGTATCACTTGGTAGAGCACCCTTAGGGCGTGTATTTAAAGATTGAGAGATTTGGCCTAGTTGCACCTCCAAATTTCTAATGGAGGTATTGTGAGAAGCCAATTGAGCATCCGAATCCGCATTCTTCTTCATCATTTGTTCGAACATCATTTCAATTATACCCATTTCATTGTTGGATGTACTAGGACCTGGGATGGAAAAGGTGGTGGGTTGCTCGGTTGTTGGTACATTGGGGGCCTTTGAAAGCCTTGCCACTGATTTCCTTGGTTATTGTTCCATCCACCCTGGTTGTTGTTGTTTCCACCCCAATTGTTGTTGTTTCCCCAGTTTCCCTGATTGTTCCGGTTGTTATTTTGATTTCCCCAATTGTTGTTCCCTTGTTGTTGATTGTTCCAATTATTGTTGCCTTGTTGTTGGTTACCCCAATTGCCCTGGGATCGCCATTGTTGTTGTTGGTTGGAAGAATTGCCTCTTTGGCCTTGGTAATTATTCACATATTGAACCTCTTCATTCTGCCCATTATAACAATCATCTCGGAATCCACCACAAACATTGTCAAACTGATCCGAATTCCCTTGGTTCTGTTGACCTCTCTGTCTTCTATTGTTCACAAGCATGTTAAAACCCTCCATAGCATTGACTTGGCGAGGATTCTGAACTTGTTGCAACTGCGCCTTTGCTAATTGGTTCATTATTGCTGTGAGTTCTGCTATAGCCTGACCATGGTCATGTAGTTCTTTATGCAAATGAGTGACCGTGGGGTCACCCTGTGGTACATTGGCTCTACTTTGCCAAGCGGAGGATGTGTCAGCCATTTCATCAAGAATAGCACAAGCTTCATCATAAGGCAACTTCATGAAATTTCCCCCAGCCAATTGATTCACTATGCACTGATTCGTTGTATTGATGCCCCGATAGAAAGTCTGTTGTATCATTGCCTCTGTCATATCATTATTGGGGCATTCCTTCACCATAGTTCTGTATCGCTCCCAAATCTTGTGCAATGGTTCAGTAGGCTTCTGCTTGAAGGCTAAGATCTCATCCTGTAGTGCTTCCATGTGTCCCAGTGAGAAAAATTTGGCAATGAACTTATCCGCCAACTCATCCCAAGTTGTGATGGAATGGTTGGGAAGTCGCTCAAGCCAATCCAATGCTTTCCCCCTAAGTGAGAATGGGAAAAGCCTCAATCGAAGTGCATCCTCGGACACATTGGTTTGCTTGCTCCCCAACAGGTATCCACGAACCCCTTGAGATGTTTGTATGCATTCTGAGTGGGAGCACCTATGAAATACCCACGCTGCTCCAACAATGTCAGCATCACGTTGGTTATTTGAAAATTGCCCGCCCGTATCCGGGGCGGAACAATAGCACTTGCATAGCCTTGGTTGGGAAGAACTCTAGGAGCCACTCTTGGAGGTGGCAGAGGAGGGTCTGGAATATTGTCATTTGCATTGACCTGGCAGCCCCTACGTTGTCCTTGAGGTACAAGAGGCACCTCTTCATCTCCATTGTCATCTACATCCTCCCCCGCATTCACGTTTCCAAGAGGGTCATTAGCATTTAATGCCATTTTATGCCTGTTGTATTGACACAGACAAATTAGTAACAAAGAAGGAAAGAAGAACAAAACACAAATCTATCTAGATAGATAGCCAAAATCGTTAGCTCCCCGGCAACAACGCCAAAAAGTGATCGCGGCCTACTACGCACTACTAATTAAGTAGCGAGAGAGGGTCGGAGCAGTTTTTACCCGATTTAGGGTCGCGATTGATATCCACAGAGAGCTAGAATTTGGAATCGAGTATCTATCTAGTGTAGAGTTGCGTATGTATTCCTAATTACACTTCTATTCATTTTTGGGGTTTTTGTTTACTTCTACTATTATCAAACTACAAATGGTAATTGCAACTAAATTATGCTAAGGGTTATAATGCTACGAGTTGTTCAAATAGGTTAAAAGGCACTAGGATAGTGACTTCCGCCTAGGTGGTCAATTGACGGGTACTTGAGTCTAAGGCATGTTTGACATATTTGCGGAGTATGATATAACCGTTGCACGACTTTACCCACTATACACCTCTCGATGGTTCGAGTGATTTTGTCCGAATTGACTTTCTCAAGACCAATTGGGTATGAAAATTTGCACAAGCAACTAGGGTTCAAGTCGGGTATTACTCTCTCGAGGTTTATCCCTTTAATTGGGGCTATCAATCTCTTGAGTACGCCCCAATTCCTTGTTGGACCAAATTCGGAGACTTAGGCTCTCTTTCTCAAGAAGAGCTCAAGTAATCTCAACACAAACTAGTGTTTGCAACCACTAATTCAGCAATTAACCATGAAATTGGCCCAAATAACAAACACCCATAGTCAATTTAGCCCTAAAATACAAGACACATCAATTACCCACACTAGGGTTGAGCCACAACCCTAGCTTATGGGTCTAGCTACTCATAATTAAAGAAGAAAAACAAGAAATAGATGAAGATAAACTCATATTAAATAATTACTAAGATAAACACAAAGATTCAATGATGAAATGTAGATAAGATTGCCCAAAATGGCTACAAACTTCGAACCCACGAGCGCAGCTATGTTCTGATACTATCTGCTTAGCCTAAAAATGGAAAAGAAGCTATTTATACTAAGCTGACAATCCTGGACAAAAATGCCCCAGCGGTGTTAGTGCGGACCGCACAAAATGGACCGCGGTCCGCACTAGGGCTTTGGGCTTGAAAATCTGCTCTCTGAACTTTGCATCGCGGACCGCAGAAAATGGACTGCGGCCGCGGAAGCTTCTAGTGCGGTCCGCATAAAAAGGACCGCAGACCGCATTGGCTTGACATCCTGAAATTTCAACTCTCTGATTCTCCTCACTTTGGATCGGAGAGAATGGACTGTGGCCGCGTTGATCTCAGTGCGGACCGCACAGAATTTAGTGCGGCCGCACTGGCCTTATTTAGCCTCAGCTTTGTCTTGTCTTTGGCGCTTGTGCAAGTTTCACTCCTTTTGAGCTGTTTTTTGACATCTTGTCACTTTGTTGATCAAACTTGCAATCAAGCACAACTTGTAAGCCTTTTTTGGGACTATTTTGTATGAATTTCTAATCAAAGCATAAGTAAGAAGGAGTATAAAATGTGTCAAAATCCCTAGTTATCAAGGTCCGCACTAACCCCGCAGGGGTATTTTTGTCCAGATTTGTCAGCTTAATATAAATAGCTTCTTTTCAAATTTTAGGTTAAGCAGATAGTTAGAACTGAGAGCTGCGCTCGTGGGTTCGAATATTTTAGTTGTTTTGAGTAATTTTAGATTCATTTCAACATTGAATCTTCAAGTTTAATTTACCAATTAATTAATATGAGTTTTTCTTCATCTATTTCTTTGTTTTTGTATCTAATTATGAGTAGCTAAACCCATCAGCTAGAGTTGTGGCTTAACCTTAGTGTGGGTAATTGATGGGTCTTGTACTTTAGGGCTTGATTGACTATGGGTGTTTGATATTTGGGCTAATTTCATGTTTTATTGCTAAATTAGTGGTTGCAAACACTAGTTTGTGTTTTGCTGACTTTTGCTCTTCTTGAGAATGAAAACCTAAGTCTCTAAAATTAGTCCAACAAGGAATTGGGGCGTACTCAAGAGAATTGATAGCACCAATTAAAGGGTTAAACCGAGAGATCGTAATACCCGACTTGAACCTTAATTGCTTGTGCAAATTTGCATACCCAATTGGTCTTGAGAAAGCAATTTCGGGCAAAAGAACTCGAACTACCGAGAGGTATAGAGTGAGTAGAATCGAGCAATGGTTATATCATACTCCCCAAATGTGTCAATCTAGCTTTAGACTCAAGAATCCGTCAATTGACCACCTAGGCAAAAGTCACTACCCTAGTGCCTTTTAATCATTTGAACAACTCGCAATAGTTTAATCCTAGCTTAAAGTAGTTTAATTGAGTATTGTAGTTTATAAAATTAGAATCATAATTAAAACCAAAAATGTGTAGAAGTGCAATTTGGAGCAAATACACAACTCCGCTTTAGATAGACACCCAACTCCAATATCTAGCTCCCTGTGGAAATCGATCCCGACCCTAAATCGGGTAAAGCTGCTTCGACCTCTCTCGCTACTAAATAGTAGTGCAGGGTCGGCTGCAATCATTGACCACGCACTGATTAGTAGTATTAATCCCCCGATAGAAAGTTTGTTGAATCATAGTCTCCGTAATGTCATTATTGGGGCACTCTTTGACCATTGCTCGGTACCTCTCACATTTTCATGCAAGGGCTCATTGGGCTCTTGTTTGAATGCTAGAATCTCGTCTCTAAGAGTAGCCATATGCCCGGGAAAAAATAACTTGGAAATAATTTTCTCCGCCAACTCATCCATGTATGGATGGAATGGTTTGGCAATCTCTCTAACCAATCCAAGGCTTCCCCGTAGAGAGAAAGGAAATAGCCTCAACCTTAAAGCATCCTCGGAGACATTTGTCTGTTTACTCCCCCAACAAGTGTCCACAAACCCCTTCAAGTGTTTGTATGCATTTTGACTCAGAGCCCCGGTGAAGAATCCCCGTTGCTCTAGGAATGTGAGCATTACATTTATGATTTGAAAGTTGCCCGCCCTAATGTGAGGTGGGACTATGGCACTTGCATAGCTATTATTGACCTGACCCCTATTACATTACTTAAGCTTACTCTTTCTTAGTGGAGGTAAGGGTGGAACTGGGACGTTGTCTTGAGGCGTTCGACCTCTTCTATTTACTTGAGGTTCAAGAGGAACCTCTTCAACTTGGTCATGATCAACGTCCACATCTCCCAAAGGCATGATCAACTGCGGCTGCACCTCTCTCTTTCTGCGGTCCGCACATTTCTAAGTGCGACTGTATATTTCTCTTCTGCGGACCGCACAAAGGTGTCTACGGCCACACAACTGTTATTCTGCGGCCCCACAATAATTGTGCGGTCCGCACTTCTGTTCAACTTGAGAGGCAGGTTCTCTGAACTTTTGCTCTTGCCCTATTTTTGTGGCCACACATGTCATGTGCGGACCGCACTTTGCACTTGTATCTGATAGGAATTTCTTCACAATCTGCGACCAGAAATGATTATCTGCGGTCCGCACTTTAAGCTTCTGTGCCAGATTTTATCATTGAATTCAGTACACTCCTTCTTGAGTTGGATTTTATCTTGGGGGCTCATTTTCTAATATTCTTGCAGTTAAGCATATTTCATCAATTTTCGGGAACACAATTAAACGGTTTTGGACTAAAATGAAAGTTAAAAGGCATTAATAAGTAGTCAAAATCCCCACTTATCATTTAGTTCTTCTTAAGTTGAACCAAGAGATCAGTAGTCAAAGACCATTTGAAGAACCATTACAACATCCATTTCAGAAATGCCACTAACATTTAATAAGTGGTTAAAGAAGAGGCGAAAAGGTGAAGGCAGTTCAATAGATCCACATGGAACACGAACTAACACAATCGATCCCTACCTTGAAAAAAATATGTTAGGTTGCTATACTAATTTGGTTGATGACAAGTGGTATGGTGTTCTACGTCCCTTGGAAATAAGCCTATCATTATACACACTGATCTCAAAGTTGCAGGGCACATTATTGAGGGCGAAGCGCATTCTACAAAGCCTGAAGGTATGAGAATTTGGGGAGAAAAACTACAATGGGTTCCCCTTTACTCAAAACGATGTGATTATGAAGTACTATGTCACTGTATGGGCTTGTTGTACCACAAGCACTTTTTGCAACCTTCCAAACAAAAACATACAAAGATGAACCAGAAGTGATTCGGCATTTGATGAAGAAGATTTTAGAGATGGAAAAAACACTAGCGTTCATCATGCACGGGATGATCTTAACTACCTGGAAGGAACGGAGGATCAATATTGAGATTTATTAGAAAATGAAAAATTGCATAGAGACAATTATTATCCTGTTTTCCCAATAGTTGTCGAGTGGGAGGGACTACCTAAGTTTCTACCACAGATGTTGGAGATAGGAGTCCCATATTGTTGTAGAAATCAAGCAAGTGGCTTATTGATAATAGCGATGAAATACGAGATATGTGTGTCAACTAGGACCTAGATTACGATGCCCTCGGTCCGGAAGGGTGCGTACAAGATGTTGACGAAGAAGATGAAGATAGTGACAATGAAATAGTGCCAGACAGTGACGATACTAGCGAATGAAAATTGTTATTTATTTCTTGGGTTGTACGTTTAAATTGTTGTATTGAATCTTTAATGCTAATTATCAATTATATTTAACCCCATTGAAACGTAATTTTATTTCAGAAATTTTTGCAAACGGAACATTTACAGACATTTAGTACAACAAAAATACTGCAATAATATACTACGTTTATCCTTGATAATTGGGCACGTTGGATGAACTGCCACCTGGAGCTGAATTACCACCGCTTCCCAAACTAGTCGAAGGACATTTACGGCGGTCGTGTCCTGTTTGGGAACATATGCCACAATTACGCACATAAACGGTATCACCAACATCCATTTGGTTCCGTATCTGTATTCTTTTTGCACTTGCCGTTGGCGCACATAATCCTTGTTACACACCATTTTAAATGGTTCCAGCGGCCAATAATGCTCAGCACCCACTGGCTGCAACTATCCACTATAGGTGTTTAAGTATGTAGCAATACTATATTCTTTATCAACGTACCTTGTTGCCGCGAAGATGTATGTTGAAAGAACTTCATGGCATGTGAACATGGCAAGTGATAGATTGACCATTTTCCACAGGAGCATAATCTTCTGGATTCATTGACGGTGTGTGTATTATTCCCGTGATTGTGATGCAGACCAATGCGAACTTCAAAATAAATCGCTCGGTGCAATACTGCAAAAAAGAATGTCACTGTGCTCACTTCCTATATTTCTCAAATCGTTTCATTGGATATGGTATAAATTCAACACCCCTTTTCCATCAATGACGATGCACCTCTAGATCTTTCGACAAATCTCTCCGCCAACTACTTGAATGACATCCGCACCATGGCAATGACAGGCAATCCACATGCAAACTTCAATAACCCGTTGAAAGACTCTAATACATTTGTAGTCAAAATTCCCCATCTTCTACCACCATCCTTATTCAAAGTCCACTTGTCAAGCTCATAAACGATAGGCTTCTGGGTCTTCCTGCCTAATCAAGTCTATTCGTCTCCTGAATTTACACTCTTAGCGATCTGTTGCAGCAATTTATATTAAATCATGTAAGTCCTTGTTCGGATAAGCCCTCTAGAAGTTGGCCTTTAAGTGCCTAACACAATAACGGTGGTAGGCATACGGTTCCTTCCATGCACGCAAATTCTGTACAGAACTTAAAATACCGCCATATTAATTAGATATTAGACAAATACCTGAATGTTGTCTGACAACGTGCTCCTTCAAGTGGTTCAAAAATAATATCCACGTCTCTTGGATTTCATTGGCACAAATAGCAAATGCTAGGGAAATATACTTCCATTAGCATCTACTGCAACGGCTATCAACAACTTAATATTATACTTTCCATAGACATGAGTGTCGTCTAAGGATATTACTGGCCGAGAATGCACAAAACCATCAATGGATGGTTTAAATACCCAAGACACATATCTGAATATGTATTTTGGTATTCCCGGACTTCGCTCAAGCTTCAATTCAACAACAGTCCCAGGGTTAAAGTGTTGCAATGTAGATATGTACTTGTAGAGCGGCAAAGCACTTATCCCAATTACCATAAACAATTTCAAACACACGTTTACGCCCGAGAAACGCCTTTCTTTTGGTAATGGTACATCCATATACCTGGTGGACAGATGTTATACACTCTTTGATCTTGTACCTTATGGACGCTTCAATGTGTGGAATCAAGACAAGAGAAATCAAGCCAACATTCAAGTTAAAAGGATTCTCACTAAACGTGTCCATATCACACGTGTGGGTGCCAATGTATTTCCCCACAATCCACATATTTGTTTTTAACTTTCTCGCATGCAGCATCCATGTACAACCTTGAAACCATCTACGACAAATAACCTTGTATACTTCCGGAGATGACTCATGAACCACGATCTCACGACGCTCTTTTATGTTGTACATTCGCACCGCCCTGCTTAGGCGCGCTTTATTAGCAAAAAGTGTCACGATCCAAAATTCATTAAAGGTCGTGATGGTGTCGGACGCCGCTGTCAAGCAAGCCAACAATAAATACTTAATTTAGGTCTCATTTTAATATTTTTGAAATCTTAGTTTTCCTTCAATTAAATGAAAGAAGACGCAAATTTCAGAGTAAATAATAATGTTTTTAACAATCTCAATACTGAATAACCCATAATCACCCCATAACCCGGTGTCACAAGTGCATGAGCATCAACTAGAAAATAAAGTGAAATACAGCATATGTCCGGAATACAAATTTGGACATAAAAGAAAATAAATACTCTGAAGGAGACTCTGCTGGCTGCGAGTCATAATATGAAATGCAACTCACCTAAGTCCCCGCATTAACCACGCCACTGCGCCCACAAGGCCACTAAATATATATGTGCCTGCATAACAAAATGTGCAGCAAGTGTAGTATGAGTATGTATACAACACGTACCCAGTAAGTATCCAGTCTAACCTCGAAGAAGTAGCAACGAGGGGTCGACTCTGACACTTACTATGGGCTATAAAATAAAATGCCAATGATATGATTTAAGTATGAGTTATATGGAGTGGCTGTAAGCTCAATATTATGAAGTAAGTGAGCAATTCTTTTACAATTAAGCAATCTCCAATTTTTATTTCTCGTCATTTAACAATTTCTCACGCCAATGAGGCAATATCATTTATTATAAATTTCAAAGCAATCAATTCAATCATGCGCAAATCATGCCGAGGTCGTACGGCCCGATCCAACATATAAATATAAATTGTGCACTACCGAGGGTCGAACCATTGATTCATCTATCTACTACCGAGGCGTTTGCCCCGCTCCACAAAGAGAAAATACATTCAAAAAAACAAATCAAGAATTTATTTAGGGGAAACTATTCAAGGAAATGCCAATTCTCATTAACGATCAAGCGAATAAAGTTAAACCTTTTCCAATTCATTTATCAAGTTTCAATATGTTTCAAACAGTTAAATTAACAAATTGGTTGCAAACATCGCAAGTATAACATGATTTGGGTCCTAAATTACCCGGACATTAAGCATTATAGTAGCTACGCACGGACTCTCGTCACCTCGTGCGTACGTATCCCCCACAGATAGAAGAACATATTGAATTATTTCACCTATGGGGTTAATTCCCTTTTACAAGGTTAGAAAGGAGACTTACCTCACTCCCAAGTTCCATAGCCAGCTCCCAAGCCTTTACAACAGCTCAAACTGATGCCCAACGCTCTAAAACTAGTCAATAAATGTGCAAACCCATAAAAATATACTCTAATACTCACAACAATTCGATTTAAACAAATTCCCAACTCTGCTCGGAAAGTTGATATAATCACACTCAAACCCCACGTGCCCGGATTCCGAAAATTTTCGAAGACAAACTTTACCCCAAACCTCACGAACTCAAATATATAATTTATTCTCAATTCCATGCCCAAATCCGTGGTAAAAATCCAAAAATACCAAATTCTATGTTTTCTACCAAAAACCCCACAATTTCTACTAATTTCCATGTCTAAATCCTTATACAAACCATGTATTTAACTTATAATAAGAGAGAATCACTTACCTTGTGTTGCTTGATGAAATCCCCCTTTGAAGCTCTCTAAAATCACCCCAATCAAGAGAGAATGAAGGAAAATGACCAAATCCCGTACTTAAGTAAGTCTACTGCCTAGCGATCCTCACACCTGCGGTCACTGGACCGCTTCTGCGGTTTCGCATGTGCGGCACGAATTACACTTCTGCGGGAATGCCCTCAGCTGCCCCAATCCTCTTCTGCGTTGCCAAGACCACATCTGCCATTACGCAGGTGTGGAAATTCCTTCGCACCTGCGGCCTATGCCCCATTCACTCCCTGCCGCTTCTGCGGTTCACTGCCTCGCTTCTGCGGGGCCGCTTCTGCGATGAAGCTTCCGCATAAGCGGTTACACCAGCAACCAGAATCCTTCAGTTTCTCCTTCAAGTCAAAAATTGATCCGTTAACCATCCAGAATCCACCCGGGGCCCTCGGGACCTCAACCAATTTTCCAACACGTCCCAAAATGCAAAATGAACTTAGTTGAAGCCTCAAATCATGCCAAACAACATCAAAACTACTAATCACACCTCGAATCAAACATATAAATTTCCTAACTTTCAAATTCTATATCTCGTGCCGAAACATATAGTATCAATCCGGAATGACTTTAAATTTTGCACACAAGTCATAATTGACATTACGGACCTAGTCCTACTTCCGGAATTGGAATCTAAACCCGATATCAAAAAGTCCACTCCCGGTCAAACTTCTCAAAAACCTTTAAATTTCTAACTTCAGCCAAATGACATCGAAATGACCTACGGACATCCCAATTCATATCTGGACGCGCTCCTAATACCAAAATCTCCATACGGAGCTTTTCGCGAACTCGGAATCCCAAACGAACATCCATAACATTGAAATGCACTTCAACCCAAATTTATAAAATTCTTCCAAAATGCTAACTTCCACAATAGTCACTGAAACGCTACCAGGTCATGTGCTGAATCCACACCATGCACCGCATAATTCACATGACCATAATAACATCCTACGATAATGATAGCCGAAATTTCACGAATCTGATGCTCACATCACACCTCATGACTCATATAAGTCCTGATCCAACTCTTGCAATACCGCCACGACGGAAGAGATGTGTAGAAACTCATAACTAACTGCCGAGTCAACAAATCATTGAGTCTATTCTCCTGACAAAAACTATTACCCCATTTTGAACCACGCAACGATAATTGCTCTGTAATATACTTTATATAAACCCGATCGCACTAATCCGAGGTCCAATAATCTCGTCTTAACAAGTACAAGCTGCTCGAGCAATAAGCCACCTCAAACATTGCCAAAATTCTCATATGATGCCACAATGTGCCATCAAGCTACTAACTCGAATGTGATACATAATGAAACGAACTCTGGAAAGAACTACTCAACCCAAGTAACTAACTGAAACAACATAAAAGATGTTATGAACCTTCCTCCGAAAATGAGAAGCAAAACACACAATAATAGATATAGGAAATTGTTACTTAACATCACACTGTTGCGGCGTGCAACCCGATCCACACATAATACCGTTGCGGCGTGCAACCCGATCCAAAAAACATACCCGTTGCGGCGTGCCACCCGATTCTACCATATATCCGTGGTGACGTGCCATCTGATCCACACAGGATAACCTATAAGGAAATACTTTACCGAGCTAAAATGCTCAAAACTACGAAATACCCGAATATCGACCACAAGCACGCCAAGTGTATAATACCATCTATGGGGAGACAAATAGCGCCATACGCTACAAAACTCAAGCATGACTAAGGTGCGATATATGATCTGCATCTCGAGAGCCATCCTACTTACATAAAAGCATCGCTACGCGGGAACCTCAACACATGAAATAAAACAAGCCGTTTCACAACCCACAAGGCACAATATTGTATTACATGAAATAGCCGATGACGAAATAATATCCAACGTCCGAATATTCCTCCATAAGGAGCGCTATGCTGAGATGAACATATTAGTCCTGATATAGAGCCAACATTCATATTTTAGATCCATCCACGGACCTCAAGCCGATTCTGATTGTACTGCACTGGGCTAATAAGCTTTCAAGGATCCACAGTAACCCCTGACACACAAGAACAGTCGTCAAATCCAGAACACACTTCCACGGTCCACAACCAAATGAACCAGCGCCCTTCAGGCATAAATTCTGACATTAAGGATAGTACCAAAAATCTCCACACTTGGTTTTAAATCTTCAATCAATCAAGTGACTACACGTCACACTTATACAATCTTCCCGTGAGACACGCTCCCATTACCTTTCGCACCAGACAAGGAGTCTGCACATTCATGCCATCAGCCACAAAAACACTGTAAAGCAATCGAGAATCCGCAGTCAGTTTGCAAAGCCTCCCACACAAGACACCAATCTTAGGTGACGCCAAAGACAATACCAGTTGACTCTAACCATTTGATTCCTTTCTCGCTCATTTGAGCTCGTGATATTCCTGCCAACACCAAACGGCAACCTTGATCCACTTTCGATTCCCATGCTACCCAGTTCACCTAATCATGCCAATACGCAAATGTACAAGAATTTCATCATAACTCCTGAACCACTAATAGGGTAAACACTTCATCATGTAGAAACCTTTTACTTAGCTCATTTCAAGAGAACTATAGCAACACGTGATTGGATTCTCGTAACCACATAAATTACCAACCTCACATAGTGGTCTAAACCATCATAACTCTTTTGGGATCCATCTACACATAACATGCCTTAATACCCGAATGCCTCCAAATAACATCAATTACGGCGGCCGTCAAGACCCGCACGCAATGCCAAAAATCACATGTATAACTTAACACGCTGAAAGAACTAATAATCGCCACCATCATGCCAATTCAACCATTGCTAACCTACCTGAGTTCTCCGAATTCACTCCTGACTTTCCTTAGGAATAATGTTAGCTCCATTCATTAACGTAATGAAACCCAACAACACTCATCCCGAGTGACCCAATCCACGAGACCATATGCCTCAACACCCAGGGACCACCTCATATTCTTATTGTGTGCAATTCCCATATTCAATAGTACACCCCTTTCTTGATAATTTCCTTATGATTCTGAAGTTAGTGTCCCATTCCCTAATACTACACCGCAGACTCAGGTTAACTCAGGACACTCCAAGCCCTTTTTCATGACCCGCTGCAAAAGCTCGGTGCTTAACCATACTACGGACTCGAAATCCTTAGGCACCACATTTTAAATTTTGAATCCATTAGGACCGTTGTTGAGAGTCGCCCACTAGTCCTTGGTCTCAAATAAAAGTGTTGCATATCGCCTCCTTTAGTTGATCAAAGCTGGCATTCGCTGAGATAGTCACTCCATCAAGCCTGTCGTGGACCTCCTTGAATGCCTTGACTACGTTTTCCCTAACTCTGAGAGCTGCAACTCTTATCTTTGAAACATCAGACCCTGTCTCTTTTGAGTTAGCATGAATATTTGCAACAGTGGACTGGGTAGCAATAAGGAGATCTTTGATGGTGGACAACTGATTGTCAATGGCAACTAGTTTCTCAGCAAGGTCGGGACACTGGGACTATGATGGGAAACAGAGTGTTTGGGTTTTGGATCAATTTGAGCATGTTTGACTTCACCTTCTTGTTTCATTACCCATGAGCACTTCACACACATATACCCCATACATGCAAATGCTCTGGAATTGTAAGATTTTGAGATAGATATGAAGGGATATTTAGAGATGGAGATATTATAAGCCTCCAGAATGTGAGTGATGGCCATGCCATAGGGCAAACTAGTGGGATCATCAGCACTTTCAATCATAAAATTGATGACCCACGAGGACATTTTGATCTTGAGTTTTGTCACAAGACAATAGACAAGAAAGGTATCTCCCTAAGACAAGGTGGAGAAAGATCCAGTACAAGGAAGCAGAGTACTTGCAACAATGTGGGCTAGAACACGAGTTTCAAAGCTAACATCTCTAGGAACTAACTGGTTTGGAAGAGAATCAGATGGACACTCAGCAATACACCATTTTGCTTGATCAAAAATGATTTCAAAGTCTTCAGGCCAGGAATTTTAGAAAGGCATGGAAAAAGCAGAACGCTTACACTAGAAAATTGAATCAAACATGGCACAATCAAGAACAATGAGCTTCCCTAACACTAAGGATTCCAACTTATCAGGCTTACTAGAAAGATGATTTGCATAAAACATTTTCACTAGGGGTTAATAGACTTTAGGAGGGGGAATAGAGAAGAATTTAGACCAGTCCTGATGAATAAATAGATTTTTTACCTTGTAATAGGGTGTCCATGTCATCAAGGTCGACTACTCTCCCATGAGAAATTGGCTTGTCTTTCAAAGCGATGAAAAATCCCTATTTGGAGTCCCTGAAATTTAGGTCAGACTCTAGCGAACTAGAAAGATCGATTTTCGACTTCTTTGGAGTAAAGGATTCAGGGGTTCTTCCATAGGCCTTTTTCCAAGGCTTTTTCTCCTAAAGTGTGAGAGTGGTCTGAAAAATCTGCCTGAGAGGAGGCAAAGCCTTCAGAATGATCGGACCTTAGGTCTACCTGTACTGGAGGTTGAGATGGGGGTTTAGTTCTGGTGCGAGTACTTTTTCTGGTAGAGGCAGAAAGATTTTTTGAGTGTTTGGCCATGGAAGATCTTTTGGTGAGAGAAAGTTGTGGAGAGGGTTTCTAGGTTATGGGGACGATGGAGACTGAGATGGGTTTTCAGGCAATAAAAAGGGTGTTCTGACGGTTGAGTACATAAAAGGAAGGGGTGTCAGTGAACAGACGTGATGATTGGGTTTCCTTCTTTGAACTCAGAACTGATGTAAAAAGAGAGGAAAAGAGAGGGAAATCGGAGGCGCAATTAATGATCAGAAAACAATAAGGTTTAAACATTAGGCAAAAAAATTAATAGTGACACATAAGCCCCAAAATTAATGATTAATGTAAACAATGCCAAGTAACTCTCTTAAAGAGCAAAATCTGTCCTCTAGTAATAGCTTAGTAAAGATATCCACTAGTTGGTCAGTAGTTCCAACAAAAATTAGTTCTATATTTCCCTGAAGAACATGATCTCTAATAAAATGATGCCTGATATCTATATGCTTAACCCTAGAATGATGCACAGGATTCTTAGATAGACAAATAGCACTAGAGTTATCACAAAAAATTGGAATAGGTTTAAAGAATAATTCATAGTCACCCAATTGATGAGACATCCATAGTAATTGTGCACAACATTGTCTAATGGCAATATACTCAGCCTCAGTCGTGGATAATACAACTGATCCTTGCTTTTTACTGTTCCAAGATATTAGTGCCTTTCCAAGTGATTGACATGTTCCACTGGTGCTTTTCCTGTCTTCCTTATCACATGCAAGATCAGCATCTGAAAAACCTTCTAATTTAAATTTTTTAGATCGTGGATACCATAATTCGTGAGAGACAGTTCCAATGAGATACCGAATAATTCTTTTTACTGCAATCAGATGTGATTCCTTAGGAGCTGACTGAAATCTGGCACATTTACAGACACTAAATATAATGTCCGGTCGACTAGCAGTTAGATAAAGAAGTGAGCTAATCATTCCAAGATACTCAGTTTCATCAATAGGAATTCCCTTTTCGTCTTTGTCGAGACTTGTTGAAGGACTCATTGGTGTGCCAATAGCTTTAGCATTGCTCATACCGAATTTTCGGATCAACTCCTTTGTATACTTCATCTGACATATGAATGTTCCTTCTTCATATTGTTGGATTTGAAGTCCAAGGAAGAACGTTAGTACTCCCATCATACTCATTTCGAACTCACTTTGCATATGATTTAAAAATTCCTTGCACATAAGAGGATTAGCACTACCAAAGATAATATCATCAACATAAATTTGAATAATGAGATTACCTTCTGATGATCTTTTAATAAACAGAGTAGTGTCTACTTTAACTCTTGTAAATCCATGATCAATAAGAAATGAAATGAGTCTTTCGTACCATGCTCGTGGATCTTGTTTCAGTCCGTACAACGCTTTAGTTAGCTTATACACATGATAGGGAAAATTTGAATCTACAAACCCAGGAGGTTGTTTCACGTATACTTCCTCTTCAATGAAACCATTCAAAAAGTCCCTTTTAACATCCATCAGGAATAGCCTTAATCTCTTGAAGGATGCATATGCCAGAAGAATTTGTATAGATTCCAGTCGAGCTACTAGGGCAAAGTTTTCGTCATAGTCGACTCCTTCTTGTTGTGAATATCCTTGAGCAGCTAATCTGTCTTTGTTTCTTACAACTTTTCCATCCTCATTTAGTTTATTTCTGAAGACCCACTTTGTTCCAATTACAGGAACACTTTCAGGTTTGGGTATCCGTTTCTATACTTGATTTTTGTCGAATTGATCTAGCTCTTCCTGCATCGCTTGCAGACAGCTTGAGTCTTTCAGAGCTTCCTCTATATCCTTTGGCTCAATCTGAGAAATTAGTGCTATATTTGTTTTATTCTTGAGAGCTCCCCTGGTTTTCATTCCCTCGCTTGGATCTCCTATGATGAATTTTTGAGGATATTCAGGTTCACTTCTCCATTCATTTGGACGAACTATATGAGTAGTTGACTCCTTCGGAGGTTCTGGTGGATTGTTGCTGGTTTCGTTAGTTGACTCTATCACAACATTGGATCTATTAGTCGACTGTTGAGATTTGCTTGTCTCCTAAATTTCTTGAGCTTGATCTTCATCACCTGCAATAATTCCTTTCTCAGCCGAAGAGTTATTTTCATCAAATATAACATCTACTGATTCTTCCACACAGAGTGTGCGTTTATTATAGACTCTAAAAGATCTATTGTTCAATGAATAACCCAGAAAAATACCTTCATCACTTCTTGGATCAAATTTTCCAAGATTGTCCTTACCATTATTGTGAATGAAACAATTACCTCCAAAAGGATGAAAGTAACTAATATTGGGCCGTTTACCTTTCCACAGTTCATAAGGTGGTTTCTTCAAAATAGGCCTTATGAGACATTGGTTTGAGAATGCGACATGCTGTACTTACTTCTTCTGCCCAGAAGTGATTTGACAGTGAATGTTTTAGTATCGTAGTTCTTGCCATATCTTGCAGGGTTCTATTTTTCCTTTCAGCGACTCCTTTCTGTTGGGGCGATCTTGGTGCAGAGAAATTGTGGGTATATCCTTGATCATTACAGAAGTCTTCAAATGCTCTGCTTTCAAATTCTCCTCCATGATCACTTTGGATTGTTGTAATCAGATACCCCTTTTCTCTTTCAACCTTCTTACAGAAAATCTCAAAAAAATTCAACGCTTCATCTTTATGAGATAAGAAAATCACCCAAGTAAAATGTGAGTAATCATCAACAATGACAAAAGCATATCGTTTCCCTCCTATGCTAGCAGTTCTAGTAGGCCCAAATAAATCCATATGAAGCAATTGCAAATGCTTAGAGGTAGATACAATATCCTTGTTTTTGAAAGAGTTTCTAGTTTGTTTTCCTATTTGACAAGCATCACATATATGATTTCTAGAGAAATTTAGTCTTGGTAAACCAATAACTAACTCATGCTTAGAAAGTTTTTCTATCAAATGCATGCTTACATGACCAAGTTTCTTATGCCATAACCAAGGATAATCAGATATGGATTTTAAACAAATATGACCATCTATATTTTCAAATCCATCAAGAATATAAACATTTCCATACCATTTACCTGGGAGGATTATTTTACCTGTCTCATCTTCAATAGCACAACCTCTTTTCTTGAATTTTACCTCATACCCTGAGTCGCACAGCTAACTTATACTCAGAAGATTGTAGTTAAGTCCATCAAAACTATTTTTCCTGCACCAAGATCATTGAAAGGGATTGTAGTTAAGTCCATCAATATCAGTAATATCACAGTTGTTATTGAAAGGGACTGAATCATCGCCAAATTTAACACTTCCTCCATCTATTTTTGTAACTTCCTTAAACAGGTTTTTATCACCTGTCATGTGACTGAACATGCACTATCTAAGTACCATTTTCCTTTGCGACTCCTCCTGTGGTGTTCCTGCAAGACATAGTGATTACTTTATTTTAGGTACCCAAGCTTCCTTGGGTCCTGGTTGGTTAGTATTACTTGACTCAGAATTGTTTTTTGGTTTCCAAATCCAACCTGAAACATTTGATTTACGAAATCGACAAAAGGAATATCTATGTCCACTTTTGTTACAGTAGTGACACGTAACTCCTGATATATTTTTGGATCTTTCATTAGTGTTAGTGCTAGTGGACTCTGTTCTGGCTGGTCCTTCTCCAGTTGACTTGTAAGTTGCCTGGTATGACCTGACAGAACTATGACTAGTGGATTTGCACATGCCATTGAGTTGTATTTTCAATTCCTCAAACTCTTCTTGAAGTACTTCTTTTTCGATTTCACATACTTCATGCTTGAGTTTCCAGTCTATTACTTCTTTGTTGAGTCTCTTTAGTTCATTCATCATTTTTTGAGACTCTATCAAAAAAAGATCAAGAATATCCTGCAATTCATTACACCTTTCACAATTATAAGATCTTACCTCGTTTGTTTCACCTCGTGCCATGAAACAGTTCGCATTGTCATCTTTGTATTCATCGTCTGAGGTTTCCTCATCTGTCTAGCATCCTAAAAGTTTGTTCATGTCATTTTCCAGAATTGTCATGAAGCAAAGATTTGCTATTTCTTCGTGTTCTGAACTGTCTTCATCACCCCAACTTCCAAATGATTTGTTCTTATTGAAGCCTCTGGAGATTTTTCTTTTTAGATCTGGACACTCAGCTTGAACATGTCCAAATCTTCCACACTCATAGCATTTTCCATCATTATTGTCTTGTTCATTATATTTCCTGGATCGCCTAGGTGGCATCTTTCCTCTTCTCGCATTCCTGAATCTTCTCATTAAACCATCCATGTTTCTTGACACCATGAAAGTTTCTTCTTGAAGAGCTTCAGGATCATCATCGATATCATTTTCTGCTATTTCAGTTGTGGACTTGAATGCAACTGTTTTCTTCTTTTCTTTTTGGTTTGATTTCTTGAGATGTGTTTCTCAAAAGCTATGAGTTCTCCTCGAAGTTCATCATATGATAGCTTATTCACATTTTGTGATTCAAGTGTGACCACTTTGGTCTGCCAAGTAGTGGGTAGGCTTCTAAGAATCTTCCTAACTTGATCACCACTTGAGTATGGTTTGCCAAAAGCTTTTAGATCGATAATGATTTTGCTGAATCTGGAAAACATATCTTCAATAGATTCTCCTTCTTTCATCTGAAGGAGTTCGTAATCATGAACCAACATATTGATATGTATTTCTTTAACTTTGTTGGTTCTGTCGTATGTAACTTCAAGTTTATCCCACATCTCTTTGGCTGTATTACAACTAGAGATTTTCTCATACTCTTCACCACTTATAGCATTGTAGAGCAAATTTCTTGCCTTATTGTTGACTTGTACAACTACCATTTGCTCATCTGTATATGAATCTATATCTTCTGGATCAGCAAGTGGTTGAGCGGCAGCCAGCAGAGGATAGTTCCCATTTTTGATAACTCTCCAGACTTTAGCATCATAAGCCTTTGCGTATATTTCCATATGCACTTTCCAGTGAGAGAAATGTTGTCCATTGAAGTATGGTGGCCTCACTTGCGAAGTTCCTTCTTGGAAGAGTGCTCCTATAATAACTTGATTTGCCATGATCTTTTTTCACAAGTTGTTAAGCAAAAGAAAAATGTGAGCCAAGCTCTGATAACAATTGAAAGTACAAGAGGGGGATGAATTATTTATTTTTAAATATTAATCGCTACCAGTTGACTAGTTTTCTAATTAGTCGACTAGATGTAATAACTTGATAATAGTAAGGACTGAATTTAAGATGCAGAAAATAAATGCAGGAATTAAAGACACCGAATTTTTATACTGGTTCGGATTCAATGTGAATCCTAGTTCAGTCCCCTTGGATTGCAAGGGAGTTCTCTTTCAGTGAATAAGATTCTCGAGTACACAATGAATGGTGTGCTGAACACCGATAGCTCAGTTCCTATATCACTCGTATCTCTTTGATACAATGCCTCACCAGTGTTGTTCTCTCTTTCTTCTCTAACTTGATACACAGCAGATCTAGTGGAGCTACAATGTTTGTTTGCAGTAGAACAAAGAGAGGGTATTTGGTTTGATCAAAGTATATTTTACTAAGCCTTAAGGATGTGCATAAATACTTTGTAGGAGGCCGTTTGCTGAAGAGATTTGACAACCCAAGAGATTTGATCCTTGGAAATAGATTGATTCTTTCCAAGAATAAGGTTATTTGACGTTGCTCCTTGATTGTTGGTTCTTCCGAAATTGGCAGCTTCTCGTTGCTCTTCCTCATTGATAGCTTTCCTTCTACAGACTTGATAATGCGGGTTTTACTCCTTGATTATTGCTCCTTCTGAAAATAGCAGCTCGATTGATTATCTAGCAAGATCTTTGAATGCTTCTTTTCCATTTAAATCAATCTCTGATTGATTCCGAATCTCCAGATGGTTAAATAATTCCTTCCTTTTGATTCCTTCAATCTTGGATGCTTCCTTGAGTTAATATACCAAAAGCAGTTATATTATTTTTCATTATTAAAATTGAAACCTTACACAAACATTCACACATAATATTCCATTAATTTCAATTTTTAGGAGTTTCTATAAGTAATAAGCTAAAGAAAGACATATTTTCTGCTTGGTTGTGACTTTTTTCAAAAAGAAAAATGGTGAACAACTTTTCTAAACCAAACGGCCTAATAAAAAATAGTTCATGAGGATATAGAACTATGTTTCCTTACTATTAAAATGCAGCATATATCAGTATCTCTCACTCAGATTCACTTCACTAGCCGGCTTGTACTTAGTTTTTCTATTTTTCCTTTTAAATTCAACTTCCAGGATTTTAGCTGCCTGTAATTTCATCTTCCAACAAGTGCCGGCTTCAAATAACAAATACAACTTACCAGGATTTTTGACTCAACAATCTATTTTTGTCCTATTAAGAACATGTAACATCATTAAAATTCGGCACATCATATTTTAACACCTTAATACTTGTTTTCAAGAGTATCCGAGGTTTACCTTTACACTTAAGAGTATTCTTGTTTAACAAACTCTGTCACATCAAGAATTATATCTGGTGATCGATTCCTTGTGCCAAGTCAAATACCACATAGTATAAGAACCAAGATTAAGTGATGATTGGTAGACTACTCCTGAACTTGTAAAAATGGCCAGCATAACTTCTATAGTCTATACCAATTCTTCGAAAATTGGAGTTGTTGCTGATTTTTCTAACATGGAAGAAGGGAAACACGACGCCTTTCGTTCTCCTATGAAAGAATTCTCTCCTCGAGCTGCAACATTCATGTCTTCATTCAAAAAGGTAGGGCGTCCTTATTCCCGAAGCTTAAGTTGAGAGAACACACTTATATTTACTTAATTCAACTTCAACACTGACACCTAACGTGTCTGATTCTCTTTAATGAGCCAAGCATGTGTAAGTTAGTTTTTATCAAGGGCGACAGTGAGATTTGTAGGTGAGATACATGTCTGCTTTGAAACCATATTGAATTGCGTGACTATATCATTTAAATGTTTAAGTAGTGAGAGAGAATACACTTTTATTTACTTAATTATATCTTCATCAATCCCCCTACCCCCAACATTATATCATCTACTAACAACGGTTGTTTTATTCCATGCCTATTCACACATGAGCATATTATAGCAGAGCTGGTAGGAACCTACATTTTCATATTTGTGGGCTGTGGATCAGATGTTGTTGATAGAGAAAGGACACTTACTATTGTGGGTATAGCAATGGCATGGGGCTTATCTCTTATGCGATTAATATACACTCTTGGTCACGTATCTGGCGTCCATTTCAACCCTGCAGTCACAATTGCCTTCGCTGTTGCTCGCAAATTGCCATTGCTGCATGTAAGAACTTACTAAACATCATTGAATTCTTGTTACACACGAGTCCAAAGTGTGCACTACTTGTGAATCTATCCATATTTGGAGGGGGTGAAAGCATAAGCAGGTCTAGAATTTTAACTTAATAGTGTGAGATACTATTACACCTAGTACTTGTTTAAGATAATAGTCAAGTTTATTTTAATTAGTACTATGTTTTCACAAATGTGTTACCTGTCTATCTAGTCAAGGGGTGAACTTGCACCTGCTGCTTCTTATATATATTTCCCTACACTTTGACATGGGCTGCCCTCAATCAACAGGTATATGCATTTTGAGGCAGGTACACTCTGTCACTTCTTTGGTGTTCTTTCTTGCAGATGCCTATGTATGTCTTTCCTCAATTATTGGGTTCTACACTTGCATGTCTTACCTTGAGAGTGTTATTTAATCACCAAGGTGACATACTACCAACACTTACTCAGTACAAAAATCCTATCATTGATTTTGAATCCATCACTTGGGAATTCATAATGACTCTTATTTTAATGTTTGTGATCTGTGGAGCTGCTACTTATGATAGAGCGCTATTTTGAAACTAACAATTTTACTGTGATTACTTCTGCTTACTTGACTGGTACACAGGAGAAAAAGCTGGTGGAGCTACTGAGAAAGTACAAAAAGGCCATTGGCTGGATCATAATTGATATTCAAGGAATTAGTCCAGCTATTTGCATGCATAAAATCCTACTGGAAGAAAATAGTAAGCCAGTGGTGCAGCCCCAATGCAAGTTGAATAAAAATATGGAGGAGGTAGTGCACAAGGAGATCATCAAATTGCTAGACGCATGTGTGATTTTCCCCATATCTGATAGCCAGTGGATTAGTCCAGTGCAAATTGTACCTAAGATGGGGGGCATGACAGTGGTGAAGAATGAAGACAATGAATTGATCCCCACAAGAATAGTCACTAGGTGGAGAATGTGCATTGATCATAGAAAGATGAATGATGCAACAAGGAAAGACCACTTCTCACTTTCCTTTATTGATCAGATGCTCGAGAAAATGGTTGGACATGGATGTTACTTTTTCTTGGATGGGAACTTAGGCTACAATCAGATACCCATCGCCCCGGAAGATGTTGAGAAGACTACATTCAGTTGCCCGTTAGGTATTTTTGCTTACAGGAGGATGCCATTTGGGTTATGTAATGTACCGACAACTTTTCAGAGGTGCATGATGTTTATATTCTCCAATCTAAACAGGAAGTGTCTAGAGGTATTCATGGATGATTTCACCCTCTTTGGTGATGACTTTGATGATTGCTTGAAGCATTTGGAGCTTTTGTTTGAACGTTGCGAAGCCACTCACCTGGTTCTTAACTGTGCCACTTCATGGTAAAAGAGGGAATTTTCCAAGGCCACAAAATGACTACACATGTCATTGAAGTTGATAAAGCTAAGGTTGATGTAATGGCTAGGCTCCCTGCACTGACTTCTGTAAAGAGCATAAGGAGTTTCTTGGGACATGCTGGGTTTTATATAAGATTTATTAAAAGCTTTTCCAGCATTACCAACTCATTGACTGCATTGCTAGCGAAGAATGTCAAGTTTGTGTTTGCTGTGGAGTGCTTAAGAGCATTCGAATTGATAAAAGAAAAACTTGTGAGTGCTCCTATTATGGTGACACCTGATTGGAGCTATCCATTTGAAATAATGTGTGATGCTAGTGATGTAGCTGTGGGGGCAGTTCTGGGGCAAAAAAGAGATAAGATGTTTAGGCCCATCTACTATGCAAGCAGGACGTTGAATGACGCTCAAGTCAACTATGCTACTACTGAGAAGGAGGTCTTTGCTGTGGTCTTTGCTTTTGACAAATTTAGATCATATCTGGTGGGGAGTAAAGTGATTATGCACATTAATCACTTAGCTTTGGAATACTTGTTGAGTAAGAAGGAGTCTGAGCCGCGTCTGATGCGGTGGGTGATGTTGCTCCAAAAGTTTGACTTGGAGATAAAACATAGGAAGGTCCCAGAATATCAAGTCACAGATCATCTATCTCGACTTGAAAGACCTCCGATTGAAACATTTGAAATAAGGGAAAAGCTCCTTGATGAGCAGATTTTCTTCATTTTTGCGGTCTCCGAAAGGCCGCCTTGGTATGATGATGTAGCCAATTTTTTGGCTGGTTGATGGTTGCCTCGTGACCTCTCTCGTGATCAAAGAAGGAAGCTTCAAGGAGAGGTAAAAAGTTATTTTTTGAATGACCCTTTCTTGTTTAATATGTGCGCAGATGGTGTGATTCGAAGATGTGTGCCGCAAGGATATATGGCAAACATTCTGTCTCATTGTCATGATGGAGTAGCTGGAGGAAACTATGGTGGAAATCGCACTGCCGCAAAGGTCATGGAAGCCGATTTCTATTGGCCTACTTTGTATAAAAATGCCACGGGAATATGTAGATGCATGTGACAAGTTCCAAAGTGCAGGTAACATTAGCAAGAGGGATGAGATGCCGCTAAACTCCACACTGGTATGTGAAATTTTTGACATTTGGGCCATTGACTTCATGGGCCCGTTCCCATAGTCTCGTATATCGTAGTAGCCGTTGACTACGTCTCTAGATGGGTGGAAGCAATCCCTACTAAGACCAATAATGCTTGGGTGTTTGTGTGAGTTCTTACAGAAGAATATCTTTACCCGCTTTGGGACACCTCGAGTGATTATCAGTGACAATAGGTCGCACTTTCTGAACAAGTAATTTGCTGTATTGCTGTTTAAGTATGGGGTCACACATAAAACATGAATCTCGTACCATGCCCAAACTAGTGCGCAACTTGAAGTGGCTAGCCGTGAGCTTAAACAAATTCTTGAAAAATATTTAGTGCTTCTCGTAAGGATTGGTTTGTAAAATTGGATGAAGCTCTATGGGCGTATAGAACTGCGTTCAAAACAACCATAAGGACTTCACCGTTCAAATTAGTATATGGGAAATCATGTCACCTACCTGTTGAGATAGAACATAAATCTTATTGGGACATTAAGTTGCTTAATCATGATCTTAGTCTTGCAGGTGAACACAGGTTGGCGCAGATGAACAAATTGGAGGAGTTCAGATTGCACGCTTATGAAAATGCGCGAATTTTTGAAGAAAAGACAAAGAGGCGGCATGATCGTCTTATTAAGCCAAAGGAGTTTCATGAAGGGGACAAAGTTCTGCTATACAATAGTAGACTTAGGTTTTTCCCTGGAAAATCAAGATGTATAGGTCCGTCTGTGGTAAAACATGTCTCACCGTATGGCTCTATTAAAATACAGGATGAGGAAGGGAATGAAAACTTTAAGGTAAATGGGCACAGGTTAAAACCGTACCTTGTTGGAGGGGTTTGAGAGGATTTCGGGATTTGTGCCTATTTGATAGTTTTCCTTATGGAATGCATTCCATTAGCGTATATTGATGGTATTGTTATGGTTGTGGATATATTTGGAGCGATTGGAGACCGAGTCGAGGGGAAGAGCATCGCGGAGTAGGGATTTGACCAGTTTGAGGTAAGTAATGATTGAAAATCTAGTCCTGAGGGTATGAAACCCCGGATTTCACATTGTTTTACTACTTTGAGGTGACACACATGCTAGGTGATGGGCGTGTGGGCGTGCACCATTGGGGATTGTGACTTGGTCCGTCCCGTAGCAACTATAAAGTTGCGTATTTGACTGAAACTATATGATACTTATGTGTTTTGGAAAGAATTTCTATGAATTGGGTTGAATGCCATATTTGGGCCTTGTTCCAGAGCTATTTGGGACCCTTAGGGGCCTTTTCTTGTTATCCTCTCACTGTTTGATTAAAAATCTATACTCAGTCATGCTATGTGTACTGATTTCATAACTCAGTCTTTATCACACTGTTTTGATGCATATAAAATGTTATTTTGGGCTTAGCACCCTAAATTTTTGTAACGACCCAGCCACTCGTTTTACGAATTAATGTCCCGATCCCCGTGTTAACTGCATTCCCCGTGTTTGTTTCTGCTAGTGTGAGTTGCCAGGAAGATTTATTAGGAAATTCGGAGAGTTTTAGGACACTTAGTCCCTAAATGAGAGCTTAAGTGTTAGAAATTTGACCGTAGTCGGAACAGTGTGAAGACGGCCTCGGAATGGGATTCCGATGGTCCCGTTAGCTCCTTTTGGATGATTTCGGGTTTAGGAGCGTGTTCGGATTGTGTTTTGGAGGTCCGTAGCTAATTTAGGCTTGAAATGCCGAAACTTGAATTTTTGAAGTTTCCGGTTCGATAGTGAGATTTTGATTCGAGGGTCGGGATGAAATTCCCAAAGTTGGAGTAGCCCCGTTGTGTTGAATGTGACGTGTGTGCAAAATTTTAGGTCATTCGAACGAGGTTAATAGACTTTTCGATCGAAAGCGTAATTTGTGAGTTTTTGAAGTTCTTTGGCTAGAATCCGATGTTAAATTGGCGTTTTGATGTTGTTTTGAGCATACCGAAGATTGAAACAAGTTTGAATGATATTTTAGGATTGGTTGGAATGTTTGGTTGAGGTCCCGGAGGCCTTGCGTGTGTTTCGGATGCTCAACGGGTCATTTTGGAACTTGCTGAAATTGCAGAACTGTTGGTGTCTGGTTTCCTTAATCGCGTTCGCACCCTTGCTTCCGCGTTTGCCTAGTGTAATTTTGGAGGATGATTTAATTGTTCTTCGCGTTCGCATGTTTTGTCTCGCGATCGCGGATGTATGCCCCCTCCTTCTTCGCGTTCGCGTCCCTCTATTCGCGTTCGCGTAGTAGAACTAGGAGCGGGGGGTACTGTGACCATTTACTCTACGCGTTCCCATTGTCCTGTCCGCGAACGCGTAAGCCTACCTTTCCCTCTTCCGTGTTTGCGTGCTTCACCATACGTTCGCATAGCCCAGTCTAGGAGCCATCAGATTTTCCTCATCGCGATCGCACCTCATTTTACGCGATCGCGATGTACAACCACCTGGGCAGTATTAAACATATCAAAAATGAGGGTTTGGCCATTTTTATCAAAACTTAAGCCTGGGAGCTCGGATTTGAGCGAGGTTTTGAGGGATTTTCATAGATAACGATTGGGTAATGATTCTTAACTCCTTTTTGCTTGTAACCCATTAAACTAAACATGAATTCATCATTTAATTTCAGAATTTGGATGAAAATTGTGGAAAAATTGGATTAAAGTTCTTAGACCTAGAATTCAAATTTTGATTGGGAATTTGACCTTGGATTTGGATAATTTTGGTATGCATGAACTCGTGAGAGTATGAGGATTCTGAAAATATAAATTTTACCCGATTCCGAGATGTGGGCCCAATGGGCATTTTGGTCATTTTACGTAACTTCGCGTATTAGCTTAGAATGTATTTGTAGAATCAGTTACTTGAAGTGTTATTTACATTATGCAATTGAATTGAATAGATTTGGGCCATTTGGAGTCGAGTACTCGTGGCAAGAACGTAGTTTCGGGTTGATTGTGAGCCGGTTCGAGGTAAGTAGCTTGTCTAACCTTGTGTGTGGGAACCTCCCCTTAGGATTTGGTTGGTTGATAATTGAAATGCCTTGTACGCGAGGTGACGAGTGCGTACTTGTGATATTTGTTGAAAACCCGTTTTTCTTTAAGTAACTATTATGTGATTCTTTTTTTTTCATGTTCATACTGCGTGTAATTTAAGCCTGCTATTAGCCTAGGGAAGCATGTCTAATTGACTTTATTGCCTTAGTTGCTCAATTTGCCTTATTTGGATTATGTGCAACATGCTAGGTTAGAAATATCTGTTTTACTTTGGTATGGGAAAATTGAATTGAATTGAATATTCTTCGTGCTGCTGTTGTGTGTTTACTTGGGGACTATGGGCGATATCCCGGTAGATCCTCCCCTGCATATTTACATTTGGGGACTATGGATCGAGATTTCCGGTAAATCCCTGGCGCATATGAGTTGGACTACAGGACGACACCCGGGAGATCCACTGGACATTTCCAATTGGGGGCTACAGGACGGTATCCTGGTAGATCCCCGGTTTACTGGATATTTACATTTGGGGGCTACATGACGGTATCCTGGTAGATCCCCGGTTTGCTGGTATTTACATTTGGGGGCTACAGGAGGGTATCCTGGTAGATCCCCGGTTGCCATTTCTGTGTTGAGCTGTATTCTTTCTGCGTTATTTTCTCTGTTGTAATTGTTGTTATCTTTATCACTATACTGTGATACTTCATACTGTTTCGCTCTTGAATGAAATTGTGAATTTTTTCCCTTGATATAGTTGTCTTTCTTTTATTTTGGGACTACGGATGAGTATTCAGGGAGATCCCCTGCGCATATATTGAATTTGACTGTAGCGCGGGATACAAAGAGATCCCCAGCTCATATATTGAGGATACCAAGAGATCTTCGGGATACCAAGAGATCCCCAGTACATATATTGAGGATACCAAGAGATCCTCGGGATACCAAGAGATCCCCGGCATATATATTGAGGATACCAAGATATCCTCGGGATACCAAGAGATCCCCACTACATATATTAAGGATACCAAGAGATCCTCGGGATACCAAGAGATTCCCAGCACATATTGAGGATACTAAGAGATCCTCGGGACACTGAGAGATCCCCGATTGTTATCTTTGCGATGAGCTGTATTTATTTCCGTGATTACTTTAAACCTGTTAAAGTTGTTGTTGTTCTTCTATCCTGTGTTACTTTTACTGTTGCACTTAAGTATACTGTCTTACTCTACACTGTTATATCTTGTCTTTCCTTTAACCTCAGTAGGGCCTTGACCTTCCTCGTCACCACCCGACCGAGGTTAGGTTTGGCACTTACTGAGTACCGCTGTGGTATACTCATGCCCTTCCAGCGCATGTTTTTCATGTGCAGATCCAGGTACCCCCCCCCCCCCTCAGACTTATCACGCTTGAGGCAAGGCATTTTGTAGAGACTCCGAGGTATATCTGTCGCGTCCGCAGACCGAAGAGTCCCTTTCTATTCTCAGTACTAGTACAGCCCTTTCTGTATTTTCCCTTGTTGGTAGACATTAGAGCTTATTATGTAATCTTTTAGCTTGTGATTCATGGGGTTCCGAATTTTGGGAGTGTTAGATTGAGTTTCTTGTACTACTGTATGCCAGGCGGCATCTTAAACACTATTTAACCTTGTTAACTCGGTTCTTAATTACTTTTCTTCTGTAATAGTTTCTTTTTCCGCATTTGTTAGGCTTACCTAGTCGTAAAGACTAGGTGCCGTCACGACAGTTCACGGAGGGCGAACTGGGGTCGCGACAAGTTGGTATCAGAGCTCTAGATTCATAGGAGTCATGAATCACAAGCCGGTTATTAGAGTCTCGCGGATCGGTATAGAGACGTCTGTGCTTATCCACGAGAGGCTATGTAACCGTTAGGAAAATTCCATTTCATTTGATTTCCTTGTCATGCGAGATTTTTGACATCACAATCCTAAACTTCTACCTTCTATTCTCTCACAGATGGTGAGGACACGTGCTACTGGAGGTGATCGGACACCCGCGCCCCTTGCAAGAGCCGTCAGAGGTCAGGGCTAGGGTAGAGGCCGAGGACACACATGCGGTGCAGCCAGAGCACCCGCGCGAGATGCTACGGGAGAGCTACCAGCAGTTCCAGCTGGAGCCCAGGCGCCTGATACGCCTACTGCTACTACTACTCCAGCACTTCAGGAGACCTTAACACAGTTCCTGAGCATGTTTGGTAAATTGGTTCAGGCAGGATTAATTCGGGTTGTACCAGCTACTTCATAGATCGGGGGAGGGACCCAAACTCCCACCGTCCCCACTCTAGAGCATCGAGTTCTCATTGGTCAGGTTCCAGGTGTCGTGGCGATACAACCTGTGGTCCCAGTTCAGAGGGTGGTAAGGATCTCTCGCCGAGTAGAGGACAGGTGGGTCCAGGAGGGAGAGACTAGACGAGGTCAGGAGAGAGAGTATAGGGAGGCAAGGAGACCTCTTAAACCGGAGAGATCCACTGGCCCTTATTTTGGAGGAAGAGTACGGCATGGTAGAGGTTTGGTGGGTGAGGAACTCAGTTTGCATTTCAGGCTTCGCATAGTATTTGAGATGTTCAGGGGTCTCAGATGTACCCGTACCGCACAGTTTCCACTGCCACATCAGGTGCGAGGTTGTTTTGAGTGTGGTGACATATGCCATGTGGTGAGGTATTGCCCTAGACTAGGGAGGGGTGCACCTCCACAGACTCTCAGCCACAGCGTGCTCCGCAGAATTTCCAGGCTATGATTCCAGCACCAGTTACTACCCTTCCTGCCCGTACCGAGGCTGTCACCTCCGATCTGTCATTGCTGCTATTATCGTTGTCCGTCATAGAGATGCATCGGTTCTATTCGATACAGGCTCCACATATTCTTATGTGTCCTCTCATTTTGCCCCGTATTTGGGCGTATCTCGGGATTCTTTGAGTTCTCCTGTTTATGTTTCTACTCCTCTTGGAGATTCTCTTGTTATGGACTGCGCTTATTGGTCGTGTTTGATTGCTCTTAATGGTTTTGAGACCAGAGCCGAATTATTGTTGCTCAGCACGGTAGATTTTGATGTTATCTTAGGCATGGACTAGTTGTCGCACCATTATGCTATTCTTGATTGTCACGCCAAAATCGTGACGCTGGCTATGCCAGGTGTACCGCGAGTAGAGTGGAGGGGTACCTTAGATCAAACTTCCAGTATAGTTATTTCGTTCCTTGAGGCTCAGCGTATGGTTGAAAAGGGGTATGACGCATATCTAGCTTATGTGAGAGATGTCAGTATTGACACCCCTATAGTTGATTCAGTCCTAGTAGTGCGGGATTTCTCTGATATGTTTCAAACTGACCTTCTGGGTATGCCGCCTGATAGAGATATTGATTTTGGCATTGATTTGTTGCCGGGCATTCAGCCCCTTTCTCTTCCTCCGTGTCGTATGGCTCCTCCTGAGTTGAAGGAGTTGAAGGGGAAGTTGTAGGAATTGCTTGATAAGGGTTTCATTCGGCCCAGTGTATCTCCAGAAGGGTGCTCCGTTCCAGTGGACGGAAGAGTGTGAGGCGAGCTTTCAGAAGCTCAGGACAGCTTTGACTACAACCCCAGCTTCGATATTGCATACAGGTTCAGGGTCTTATACTGTCTATGTGATGCCTCGAGGGTTGGCCTTGGAGCGGTATTGATGCAGGACGGTAGGGTGATTGCCTACGCGTCCAGACAGTTGAAGGTTCATGAGAAGAATTTTCCTGTCCATGATCTCGAGTTAGCTACTATTGTCCACGCCTTAAAGATCTGGCATCATTATTTGTACGGTGTGCCTTGTGAGATTTATACTCATCACCGGAGTTTGCAGCATCTGTTCAAGCAGAAGGACCTTAATTTGCGATAGAGGAAGTGGTTAGAGCTACTGAAGAACTATAATATCACTATTTTGTATCACCCGAGCAAGGCCAATGAGGTGGCCGATGCTTTGAGCCGCCGGGCAGAGAGTTTGGGGAGTTTGGCTTATTTACCAGCAGCAGAGAGGCCCATGGCGACGGATGTTCAATCCTTAGCCAGCCAGTTTGTGAGATTGGATCTTTCAGAGCCCAGTCAGGTTCTAGCTTGCGTGGTCTCTCGGTCTTCCTTGTTTGATCGTATCCGGGAGCGTCAGTTTGATGACCCTCATTTGCCTGTCCTCAAGGAAAAGGTTTTGCATGGCGATGCCAGAGATGTGACCATTGGTGATGACAGGGTAATTGAGGGTGCAGGGTCGAGTTTGTGTACCCAATGTTGATGGGCTTCGGGAGTTGATTCTAGAGGAGGCCCATAGTTCGCGGTATTCCATTCATCCGGGTGCTGCGAAGATGTACCAGGATTTGAGACAGCATTATTGGTGGATGCGGATGAAGAAAGATATAGTTGGGTTTGTAGCTCGGTGCCTTAATTGTCGGCAGGTGAAGTTTGAGCACCATAGACCGGGTGAATCGCTTCAGCAGATAGAGATTTCGGAGTGGAAATGGGAGCGGATCACTATGGACTTCGTATCTGGGCTCCCACGGACTTTGAGGAAGTTCGATGCCATTTGGGTTATTGTGGATGGGCTGACCAAGTCCGCGCATTTCATTCCAGTGTGGACTACCTATTCTTCGGAGCGATTGGCGGAGATTTACATCCGGTATCAGTTCTTGCCATTGGCGGAGTTTGCCTAAAACAACAGCTATCAATCCAGCATTCAGATGGCACCGTATGAGGCTTTGTATGGTAGGCGATGTAGATCCCCGGTGGGTTGGTTTGAGCCGGGTGAGGCTAGATTATTGGGCACAGACTTGGTTCAGGATGCTTTGGAGAAAGTCAAGGTAATTTAGGATAGACTCCGCACAGCCCAGTCCAGACAGAAGAAGAGTTATGCGGACCGGAAGGTTCCTGACGTTTACTACATGGTTGGAGAGCGGGTCCTGCTTCCGGTTTCGCCTATGAAGGGCGTTATGAGGATTGGGAAGAAAGGGAAGTTGAGTCCGAGGTTTATTAGCCCTTTTGAGATATTGAGGCGTGTTGGGGAGGTTGCTTATGAGCTTTCCTTACCTCCCAGCTTGGCAGGAGTTCATCCGGTATTTCATGTTTCGGTGCTCCGGAGGTATCACAGTGATCCGTCGCACGTGTTGGATTTCAGTTCAGTCCAGTTGGACATGGATCTATCTTATGTTGAGGAGCCAGTGGCGATATTGGACAGGCAGATTCGAAAGCTGAGGTCAAAGAACATTGCATCAGTGAAGGTTCAGTGGCGAGGTCAGCCGGTCGAGGAGGCGACCTGGGAGACCGAGCAGGATATGCGCAGCCGTTACCCTCATCTTTTCACTACTTCAGGTATGTCTCTATGCTCCTTCAAGGACGAAAGAATGTATAAGTATGGGAGGATGTAACGACCTGGCCGGTCGTTTTAAGAATTAACGCCCTGATCCCCTATTAACTGCATTCCCCGTGTTTGTTTCTGCTATTGTGAGTTGCCGGGAAGATTTATTAGGAAATTCAGAGAGTTTTGGGACACTTAGTCCTAAATGAGAGCTTAAGTGTTAGAAATTTGACCGTAGTCGGAATAGTGTGAAGATGGCCTCGAAATAAAATTCTGATGGTCCCGTTAGCTCCGTTGGGTGATTTCGGGTTTAGGAGCGTGTTTGGATTGTGTTTTGGAGGTTCGTAGCTAATTTAGGCTTGAAATGCCGAAAGTTGAATTTTTGAAGTTTTCGGTTCGATAGTGAGATTTTGATCCGAGGGTCGGGATTAAACTCCAAAAGTTGGAGTAGCCCCGTAGTGTTGAATGTGACGTGTGTGCAAAATTTTAGGTCATTCGGACAAGGTTTGATAGACTTTTTGATTGAAAGCGTAATTTGTGAGTTATTGAAGTTCTTAGGCTTGAATCCGATGTTAAATTGGTATTTTGATGTTGTTTGGAGCATTCGAAGATTGGAACAAGTTTGAATGATGTTTTAGGATTGGTTGGCATGTTTGGTTGAGGTCCCGGGGGCCTCGGGTGTGTTTCGGATGCTCAACGGGTCATTTTGGAACTTGCTGAAATTGCAGAACTGCTGGCGTCAGGTTTCCTTAATCGCGTTCGCACCCTTGCTTCCGCGTTCGCATAGTGTAATTTCAGAGGATGATTTAATTGTTCTTCACGTTCGCATGTTTGCTCTCACGAACGCGGATGTCTGCCCCCTCCTCCTGCGCGTTCGCGTCCCTCTATTCGCGTTCGCGTAGTAGAACTAGGAACCGGGGGGGTACTGTGACCATTTACTCTACGCGTTCGCATTGTCCTGTCCGCGGACGCGTAAGCCTGCCTTTCCCTCTTCCGCGTTCGCGTGCTTCACCAAACTTTCGCATAGCCCAGTCCAGTAGCCATCAGATTTTCATCTTTGCGGTCGCATTTTACGCGATCGCAGTGTACATCCACCTGGGCAGTATTAAACATTTCAAAAACGAGGGTTTGGCCATTTTTATCAAAACTTAAGCTTGGGAGCTCGGATTTGAGCGAGGTTTTGAGTGATTTTCAGAGATAACGATTGGGTAATGATTTTTAACTCCTTTTTTGCTTGTAACCCATTAATCTAAACATGAATTCATCATTTAATTTCGGAATTTGGATAAAAATTGGGGAAAAATTGGAAGAAAGTTCATAGACCTAGAATTCGAATTTTCATTGGGAATTTGACCTTGGGTTTGCATAATTTTGGTATTCATGAACTCGTGAGAGTATGAGGATTCTGAAAATATAAATTTTACCCGATTCCGAGACGTGGGCCCGAGGGCGTTTTGGTCATTTTACCGAACCGCGTATTAGCTTAGAATTTATTTGTAGAATTAGTTATTGGAAGTGTTATTTATATTATGCAATTGAATTGAATAGATTTGGGCCATTTGGAGTCGAGTACTCGTGGCAAGAACGTGGTTTCGGGTTGATTGCGAGCCGGTTCGAGGTAAGTGGCTTGTTTAACCTTGTGTGGGTGAACCTCCCCTTAGGATTTGGTTGGTTGATAATTGAAATGCATTGTACGCGAGGTGACGAGTGCGTACTTGTGCTAATTGTTGAAAACCCGTTTTTCTTTAAGTAACTATAATGTGATTCTTTTTTTTTTCATGTTCATACTGCGTGTAATTTAAGTCTGCTATTAGCCTAGGGAAGCATGTTTAATTGACTTAATTGCCTTACTTGCTCAATTTTCCTTATTTGGATTATGTGCAGCATGCTAGGTTAGAAATATCTGTTTTACTTTGGTATGGAAAAATTGAACTGAACTGAATATTCTTCGTGCTGCTGCTGTGTGTTTGCTTTGGGACTACGGGCGATATCCGGGTAGATCCCCCCCCCCCCTTCACATTTACATTTGGGGACTACGGATCGAGATTTCCGGTAGATCCCCGGCGCATTATGAGTTGGACTACGGGACGACACCCGGGAGATCCACTGGACATTTACATTTGGGGGCTACAGGACGGTATCTTGGTAGATCCCTGGTTTACTGGATATTTATATTTGGGGGCTACAGGACGGTATCCTGGTAGATCCCCGGTTAGCTGGTATTTACATTTGGGGGCTACAGGACGGTATCCTGGTAGATCCCCGATTTGCTGGATATTTACATTTGGGCTACAGGACAGTATCCTGCTAGATCCCCGGTTGCCATTTCTGTGTTGAGCTGTATTCTTTCTGCGTTGTTTTCTCTGTTGTAATTGTTGTTATCTTTATCATTATACCGTGATACTTCATACTATTTCGCTCTTGAATGAAATTGTGAATTTTTTCCCCTTGATATTGTTGTCTTTCTTTTATTTTGGGACTACAGATGAGTGTTCTGGGAGATCCCCTGCCCATATATTGAATTGGACTGTAGTGCGGGATACCAAGAGATCTTTAGCACATATATTGAGGATACCAAGAGATCCTCGGGATACCAAGAGATCCCCAGTACATATATTGATGATACCAAGAGATCCTCGGGATACCAAGAGATCCCCAGCACATATTGAGGATACTAAGAGATCCTCGGGACACTGAGAGATCCCTGGTGATTATCTTTGCGTTGAGATGTATTTATTTCCGTGATTACTTTGTTCCTGTTAAAGTTGTTGTTGTTGTTCTATCCTGTGTTACTTACTATTGCACTTAAGTATACTATCTTACTCTACACTGTTATATCTTGTCTTTCCTTTGACCTCAGTAGGGCCCTGATCTTCCTCGTCACTACCCGACCGAGGTTAGGCTTGGCACTTACTGAGTACCGCTGTGGTGTACTCATGCCCTTCCTACGCATATTTTTCATGTGCAGATCCAGGTACTCCCACTCAGACTTATCACGCTTCAGGCGAGGCATTTTGTAGAGACTCCAAGGTATATCTGCCGCATCCGCAGACCGAAGAGTCCCTTTCTATTCTCGGTACTAGTATAGCCCTTTCTGTATTTTCCCTTGTTGGTAGACATTCTGGAGTTACAGCTTATTATGTAATCTTTTAGCTTGTGATTCATGGGGTTCCGGATTTTTGGGAGTGTTGGATTGAGAGTCTTGTACTGTTGTATGCCATGCGGCATCTTAAACACTGTTTAACCTTGTTAACTCGGTTTTTAATTTCTTTTCTTCGGTAACTATTTCTTTTTCTGCATTTGTTAGGCTTACCTAGACGTAGAGACTAGGTGCTGTCACAACAGTTCACAGAGGGCGAACTATGGTCGTGACATTTCTACTGATAGCCCGAGGGGCTTGAGGGGTTTATGACTGAGTGCAGCCGAGGGCCTGTTCTTGTGAGGATATTTATGGGATCGGGCTACACGCCACAGTATGTTGTTACTGATTCATGACTGAGTGAGGCCGAGTGCCTGATTGTGAGATATTGAGACTATGGCACGTTAGTTGTCCGTGCGGCACGTGAGCTGTCCGTGCAGATTTTGATATTTATGTTATAGCACGTGAGTTGTCCGTGCAGCACGTGAGTTGTCCGTGCATTTTATAGCGCTTGGGGTGTAGGAGCCCCTCCGGAGTCTGCACACCCCCAGTGAGCGCGGGTACCCTGAGTGAGTGATATGATGTTTTGCTCGAGGGGCTGTTCTTGATTCATGTTGTGCCCGAGGGGCTGTTTAAGAGTGATTGTGAGGTATGCTCGAGGGGTTATATATGAGTGACTGTGAGGTTTGCCCGAGGGGCTGTTTACGTTTCATGTTTGCCCGAGGGGCTGTTTGCGAGTGATGTTTTACCTGAGGGGCTGTTATATTTTCATCATTTTTACTCATTGTTACATCACTTCGTTTGAAAACTGTTGAAAGATGTTTTAAAAAGGTTTTACTGAAACTGGACTTAAATGAGCTGAGTAGATTCAAAACCCTGATTTTAAAAGCCTGTTGTATTCTACTTAGATTTCATGATATGAACTGCATATGTTTTATTGCTCGTCACTACTGCTCAGTCCTTATTTACTTTTATTACTTACTGAGTTGGTATACTCACATTACTCCCTGCACCTTGTGTGCAGATCCAGGGGTTGCTGGACATGCTAGCGAGTGTTGATTTCATCCATCACGGATCTGGGAGTTAGCAAGGTAGCTGCATGGCGATCGCAGCCCTGCTCTTCTCCCTCCTATCTTTCTATAGATGTTATTAGTCGTTTTTCAAATTGTATATGTCTTAGTATTATCGGACAGTCCTTGGTAGATGCTCATGACTAGTGACACCCCGATGTCGGGCTTTTCTTTCCGCACTTTGTTATTCAGATTTATCTTATGAAGTTTTATTAATTAAATAGGTTGAAGAAATCTTTATTTTGAAATATCGGGTTATTTTGATAAAAGAGTCAGCTTGCCTAGTTCCACATTAGGCGCCATCACGACATGGTAGATTTTGGTCGTGACAAGTTGGTATTAGAGCCTACGTTACATAGGTCGCACGAGTCATGAGCGGGTTTAGTAGAGTCTTGCGGATCGGTACAGAGACGTCTGTACTTATCTTCGAGAGGCTGCAGAACCCTTAGGAAAACTTCACATTCTTGAATTCTTATCGTGCGACATTGATTGAGCCTGAAATGTAACTCTTTAAATTCCTTACACGCGTTCGTATGTGCACATGAGCGCTCGGTATCAGTTGTGCATTGATGGCTTGGGATTTCATGGATGTGGTGCGAGATGTGATTTCAGTATGCTGATGATGGGCCAGTCTGGAGGACTTGAGGTCGGGTTTTGAGTGTATCTTGAGGACTCAAGTGTTGATTGTGTGAGAACGTGCTTTTGGATTTATATATTCGGTAGTGTCCCTAATAGTGATGGCTGGATGGCTACATGATGAGTATGATGTGACTACGAGATATGTTCATTAGGTTTGAATTTGACGAGAAGGGCTGTTTGAGGAGTAGAAAGAACTATTTGGTGCTTGGTTTCCATCTTGATTTGACGTATAGTCTCGAGTTATGGGTGTGTTGAAGGACCTTTCGTGTTGTTTAGTTGAGGAGTGAAGTAGATTTTCATGTTGAGATATGAGTTCAGACTCAGGAAGAGCAAGTGATTGCATGATGTTTATGACTGTAGAAGGGTATAAGGAGATGTTAGCTTGAGGTAAAGGAGGTAGGTTTTCTCCTGCGGAGTGCCCTGAGGGTTGTGTGATCCCCATGTTGTTTAGTAGCGAGTTCTCTTTTACTAGTGAGTTATACCTGTTGCAATTTGAGTTTGGATCGCATATGAGAGTGGGCTTGACTGTTACGAGGGTGAATGCGAGATTTGCAGATGATTTGAAATACTAGATGGTTTGTGTTGCATGAGCTTATGAAGGTTTAGCTGAATCGCACTATGGTATTATGGCAGTAATAGAGTAAGGGGATTGTGAGTTTTTGTGTGTTTTGTTCTATAGCTTTGAGCCAAGTGGGGGAGTCTGCTATTGATAAGTTGATTGCACGGCTAAGTGTCATATTAATTTCAGTTTAAGGTATACTAGTGAATCAGTTATGACTTGCAGAGGTTGAGATCAAGGATGACTCGAGTAAAGGGAATTTCTAGATACAAATTGTATTAGGTTTTATGAGTATATGAGAATCATGCAATGATTTGAGTTGTTATTGGTGAAGGATGTAATGTGCGTGGAGCAGAAATTTATCTGGTTGCATTAAGGTGGGGTTACATCCTTGGGTGTTGGAGTGCTAATGGGCACATGTCGATTGGCCCGTTTGATCAGTCTAATTGAGACCTGAGTAGAGTGGATGACTCCCGAGAATATTTCTAATGGATGCAAGGTTTATATGTAAAAATTAGGGATCTTTAGGATGTGTAATTGGCTAAAATAACTATAGTAGGCCTTAGACAGGCCCAAAGTATACCCGGCCAGGCCATGCCTTCAATTTCAAGTCCTAAGCAAAAAGGTCACAAGATTTAGAAGAAGGTTCAGCAAGACTCAGTAGTAGGTTTAGCAGGATTTCAACACTTAGTAAAGTAACACATAACAACCACATGTTGAAGGAGTTATGGGGAAACAAGTTTACAAGACTGATAGAAATTATCATGCTCAAATACACAGGACCAAACAAGTTGAAAACCGAAGAGGTCCAAATTATGCTAA
The DNA here is from genome assembly GCF_001879085.1 of Nicotiana attenuata. Lineage (NCBI taxonomy): Eukaryota > Viridiplantae > Streptophyta > Magnoliopsida > Solanales > Solanaceae > Nicotiana > Nicotiana attenuata. The sequence continues at coordinate 69,569 of NW_017670494.1, forward strand.
GTATACATCTTAGTGTCATAAGACAGACATGTTAACTCTTGTCAGGAAGCAAGATTGCATAGAGACATGATAGGGAGCACACATTATGACAAACCAAGTGATCATTGAAGTAACCAAGGATTGAGTGAGCCAAAGACATACTAAAGGCCATATTAGCAGGGATACAAGATCATAATTGATAGAAAAGGCCTTAACACTGATTAAAACACATTTCATATGCAAAAACTGCTATTCCAGAGATTCGGAATAGAGTGGGAAAGTGAATTCATGTCAATAGCACACGTAAGCATTCTGGCATTAACATAGTAGACTAATTGACTAAAGAAGGTCCAGATTATGCCATGAAACGAAATAGTTCAAACATGAGAAGGAAAACAGGTTGAAGTAGCTGTTAGGATCTCAATCAGTCACTAATGGGATATGGGGATCAAGTAAGCATGCTGAGTGACAAAATAGCAGATGAACATGTCATAATTAACACAGACATTCTAGCATTCACTATAGAGGTTAATGACAAAACAAATAAGCATGAATTAGGGAAACATCCAGACCCCTATACTCAAGTTACCCAAGTTAGGCTTAGGCAAACACAGAACTAGTAGAATTAGGAGGAGAGTCAAATGCTAAACGGACTTAGAACAAAGTAGAATTAACAAACTCGTGCACAAAAGTAATCCAGAAAATATATTAAGCCAGGAATTTCAGAGGTGAGAACATACGCAAATCAAGAACACATAGGGATGAAACTGCAAGAGTCAAGTCGCTTACCAGTTAAACAAACAACAAACAAGAGCAAAAGATCCACAAGAGTCCAGAAGAATTCGAACAGTAGATTCTCTATGGCCTTGGCTTTCAGGCGGCCACCACAAAACAATGAGCAAGATAATGAGAAATTCACAGAGTAAAGCCTCAAGTTTTCGTAAGATTATCTCGATCCAGGTCTGTTTAAAGGGAATGGGGGGAGGGGTTTATATAGTTGTAATATCAGATGCACAAAAAAAGGAAAATAATTGATTGAACACAGGTAAGGAAAGAAATCAAGTAATCACATACGAAGAAAAGGGAGAAATCTCACGTGCAAGTTAGTAAAATAACGGAAAAGAAAAAAAGTACCAAACTCCAAACCCTAGTTAGGGTTTCAAAAGCGAAATCGGGCAACTGGTATGAAAGATTCAGTTCATCCCGCGTATATGGATGGAATATCACACGAATCATCAAGATTGAGTCGATTCTCATCCAATATAGAGGTTTTATTTGCCAAAATTAGGCAAATACCTAAGTAATACCAAAATCGAGTAACCAGTACCAAAGAAAACCAAATATGGTAAGCAAATAATGGTAAAATCCCATTATCAACGGGATTAGGAGAAGGGATTTGGGGGTGAGACAGCTAGGGTTTGACAGAGACGAAGAGAGCGTTGAGAGAGTTTAAGGGCGGCAGGTTTAGAGGGAATGGGGAATTAGGGTTTGGGTTTGGGTAACAAAAGGGTAGGTTAATTGTAAGCCGTTGATCTTAGAGATCAACTGCCAGGATTTTAAAACGGGACTGGGGCGGGTTAAAGAAATGGGTACTAACTGGGTTTTTGGGATAGGGGTCGTTTGGTTTGGGCTATGGTAGAATGGGCTAAGTTTTGGGTAGTTTTGGGCCACTAATGTGGTCCAAAATTGGTTAGAAAGGGCAATTATTTAAAAACCTAAAATTTTATCAAAAAATGATTTATAAAAATACTTAATAAATTAAATACAATATTATTTACACCCTGAAATGTTTAATATAATAACTTTGTATTGTAAAAATATAAATATGCTATTTTGGTACAAAATAATATAAAATAGAGGGCAATTGTGCAAATATAGGCCATTATTACAAAACTAGACAAAATAGCTTAAAAACGCTAGTGTAATTACACATAATAAAATAAAATATTTGAAACATATATTATAGGTGTAAATAAGTATTTTAGGTAACCAAGTCATCACAAGATAATTTAAAGGATAATTACTAGATATTAAAATGCAAGAAAATTAATTTAGAGCTCTAAAAATTATAGAAAATTATGGAAATGCTTACATGAATTTTGTAAATCAAAATAATGATGCAAATATACTATTTTGAAAGTATATTATATACAATTTAAAAATATGAGGGAAAATTGGGTATCAACATTTTCTTTCATATAACTAAGCAATAGGATATGGGTGTTTGTCCGTAAGAAAAAAGAAATAGTGGGGAACAAGAATCATGATACATGTTAAGAAGTTAGGGAAATTCATGAGCTTACACTAACTATCAAGAAGTGGTCTTTTAGTTGCGTGCGAGTATTTTGGATGATCTTGTGTCGTAAAGTATACTCTTTACGCTTTTTTTTGGTGTAAGTACTTATTTCGATCTCGGAGCAGGCTATAAGAAACCATATATGCATGTTTTAGGAGCCAACATCTTTAATAACAAGTTAATTTATAATCTTTTATCTAGATTAGTGCCATCTGATTGTGTATTGCAATGTATTAACTGAAAATAGAGGAGCCCAGTCCATTAGAGAGTGCGACCTTAGAGTTGAAACCAGTTGTGTGCATCTGATCGTAACAAGTTGTGTGCATCGTTGTATTTTTCTTATGTTTTATCTTCTTCTTTTTTTTAATGTAATTTTTATTTACTTTCTAAGGTTATGGCACCTAATAAGCAATGTGTAACGACCCCACCGGTATTCTGCCTTTTAGAACCCTGTTCCCCCAAATAACACTCTCTGTGCTTGCTTTAACTAATTTATGACCTTCGGGGATGGTTGGTTTGGGATTTGGAAGAGTTTGGATTGAAATATGCACAATTGACTCTTTAGGATTTTCTCAAAAGGCTAAGTTTGACTTTGGTCAACATTTTGAGCAAACGGGCCCGGATTCATGTTTTGACGGTTCCGAAGGGTCCGAACGAAAATATGGGACCTGGGCGTATGCCCGGAATCAAATTCCGAGGTCCCTAGCCCGAGTAATGAATTTTTATTGGAAATTGTTAAACTGGAATTCTATGGATTTAAAGAAACTAATTAATGATTGATCACGTTGGTATCGGGCTCGTATGTTGGTTCCGAAGCCCAGTACAGGTCCAATATAACATTTAAGACTTGCCCGCAAAATTTGGTGTCAATCCGAGTAGTTTAAGGGTGTTTTGGCCCGTTAGAGGAAAATTAAGAACTTGAAGTTCATAAGTTTGATTCAATTGGTTTTAGGGGGTGATTCTTAGATTTAGCGTCGTTTCGGGCGTTCCGAAGGTTCGAGTAGGTCCGTTTCATGATTTCAGACTTGTCGGTATGTTCGGGCGGGGCCCGGGAGCCCCGAGCGTCAATCGGATGAGGTTCGAGTGAAGTGGAAAATTATTAGAAGTGCTGAAGCTGCTGCTTCTGTCATAACCGCACTTACGGTTAGTGGACCGCAGGTGCGAGACCGCAGATGCGGTCCATCTATCGCAGATGCGGCCCAGAGCTGGCCAAGTCAAACCGCAGAAGCGACTCCCTAGCCGCAGAAGCGGCTACGCAGATGCGGTTTCAAGACCAAAGAAGCGATCCCAGCCCTTTTAGCCAATTTCATAGGTCTGGTTCGTTCTCGCAGATGCGGTCCCCTGACCGCAGAAGCGAAAACTACTGGGGCAGTGAGCTTCATTTAATTCGAGCTCCAGCCATTTTTGACCATTTGGCACACGGGTATTGAGCGAATTTGGAGTTCTTGAGAAGGGATTTTCACATAGCATCGTGAGGTAAGTTCATCCCCCTTATTTCTAAGTTTAACACTCGAGTTTTCCGTAGATTAACACCTAAAGATTTGAAGAAATCAAGGGGTTAGAGCTAGACCTAGGGTTTTAATAAAACTTATATTTTACCACAAAATTTGTTATGAAATGAACTAGGAATTAAATATTAATGATCCTTAAGTTATGGAGAACAACTTCCTTTGAAAAATTTCGGAATCCGGGCACGTGGGCGCGGGGTCGGGTTTTAAGAAACTTGTGGTAAGGGTTGGGAAATTGCTTAAATAGCTAGAATTCAATCTTGTGAACCTATATTGATTAGTTCCTACCTCATTTAACTAGTTTTGGATCGTTCGGCTCCGAATTGAGGGTTTGGGATCGTTATTGCATTGGAAGTGCACTTTGGAGCGAGGTGAGTCTCCTTTCTAACCTCGTAAGAGGGAATTGTCCCCATAGGTATAATAATTGAGTAATTTGCTACTAAATGCGGGGGCTACGTACGCACTAGGTGACGAGAGTCCGTGCGTAGCTACTGCTATGTTAATTGTCCGGGTAGTCTAGGACTCATATCATGCTTTATTGGCAATTGTCTCTATATTTTTCCTGCTAATGTGACCACTTAGGATGTGCTAGAGTCAGGGAAAAGAAAATAAGCGAATGCATATACTTGTGGATACTTGTGTGAATTTATTTGGGAATAAATGCACACTCATGTGTTTTCTTGATATAAATTGATAATTGTGGATCGGGCCGATCGCCTCGATAGAAATAGATGTATCTATGGTTTGCGTCATTCGACCCTCTAGAAGTGCACAGTTTATTTTCTGTTGGATCGGGCCGTCGACCTCGGCATAATGTGCGCATGATACCTATGTGAAACTTCATCTATGACTTGTCCTGCTAAATAACTGAAATGTGATTGGTTGACTGCAAAGCTGTTTAGAACATGACTTATTATCTCTTGCTATACACTGTTGATTTTCTGTGACTCCCATGCTTAGCATAAAAAATTATTATATTAATTGACCCTAGTGGTATCAAGTCGACCTCTTGTCTCTACTTCTTCGAGATTAGACGGGATACTCACTGGGTACATGTTGTTTATGTACTGATACTATGCTTCTGTACTTAATCGTATAGGATCTGAGGCAGGTACATCTGGCTATCAGTTTGGTGCGCACCCCTGATTCATAGCTTGAGACTTCCACGGTGAGCTGCCCCCTTCCTGTGACGTTCAGCAGCTTGATGGAGTCTTTTCCTTACTTTTGTTGTCTATTCTATCTCAGACAACAGGATAGTTTATTTATTTTGTACATTCTACTAGTTGACCATTACTTGTGACACCAGGTCTTGGCACACACGTTAGTAGACTATCATTTTGGGGATTGTATAACTATTTTGGCATATTATTGTTCATTTCTGATTTGACTTGAGCTTTATGAATTTCTATGCTTACTTTGGGTAAAAACGAAACTGAGAACTAAATTACTTTTTTCGCGTTGGCTTGCCCGATAATGGTGTTGGGCGCCATCACGATCTATTTTCGGAAATGGGTTGTGACAACATGGTATCAGAGCACTAGGTTCACGTAGGTCTCACAAGTCATGGGCAAACCTAATAGAGTCTTGCGGATCGGTATGGATACGTCTGTATTTATCTTTGAGAGGCTATAGGGTTTTAGGAAAAACTACTCTTTATTTATTTCCTCTCGTGCAGTGGTCAGTATACTAAGTTTCCTTCTTTACGCTCTCACAAATGGTGAGGACACGCACGGTTGATGTTCCGGACCGGGGAGGGGTTGCTCCCCTCGCTACTAGAGGCCGAGGCAGAGACCGGGGGAGGGCACCGGCCCGAGTTAGGGGACGAGGGCGTCCCAGAGCTGTCCCAGTAGCACCACCAGCAGATCCTGCGGGAGACCGTATTATTGAGGAGCAGGGCGAGGTGCCCGCAGCCGAGCCTACCCCGGCGGATTTTATGACAGTACCGGGCTTCTAGGAGGTCATGGGTCGTATGCTGCTGTTCATGGACACTATGACGCAGGCTGGTTTATTTCCAGCAGATCCAGCTACATCACAGGCAGGAGGGGGAGCACAGACCCCTACTGCTCAGGCTCCTGGGCACGCAGCTGCAGTGTATCAGACTCCGGGCACTCTACCCACAGATGGAGCTCATCCAGTTGCTGCAGCGATACCCGAGCCCAGACCAGCTGCGGATGGTGACCCGTAAAAGCTGTTGGATAGATGGACTAGACTTCACCCTCATGTCTTCGGGGGTGAGTGCCATGAGGATGCTCAGGACTTCATTGATAGGTCTAGGGACATACTGCACACCATGAGGATATTGGAGTCGCATGGGGTTGACTTCACTACTTTTCAGCTAGAGGGCAGGGCCCGCAGATGGTGGCAGTCTTATGTTCTGGAAGACCAGCCGGTTCTCCTCCTATCACTTGGAGTCAGTTCACGCAGTTGTTTCTGGACAGGTATATTCCACCCTCTGAGAGGGAAGAGCTGCGGTATCAGTTTGAGCAGCTGGAGCAGGGTCAGATGTCCGTGACCGATTATGAGGCAAGGTTTTCTGAGCTATCCCGCCATGCATTCATGATACTTCCTACTGGCGCAGAGAGAGTGCGGAGGTTTGTTGTAGGGTTGCATTCTGGCATCAGGGGCAACATGGCCCGAGAGGTGGAGATGGGGACTCCTTATCAGTTAGTAGTGGAGATTGCTCGGAGGATTGAGGGCTACCGTCTGAGGGGTAGGGAGCAGATGCAGCAGGATAAGAGGGCTAGGTTCTCCGGAGAGTTCAGAGGCGCCCCGGCTAGGGGCAGAGGCCAATTTGGGAGGGGACAGCCCAGCAGGCCCCCATATTCAGCACCACCACCTGCTCGGGGTGCTCCAGCGCGTCCCTATTCAGTGCCATGCCAGAGAGTTCTCATCGCCCACCAGTTATTCAGGGTCCTCCGGTGGGTATTGAGGTCCTCAGGGTTCTTCTGATCCTTATTTCAGTGCTATGCCTGAGAGTTCATACCGCCCACCAGCTATCCAGGCTTCCTCCAGTGGGTCTACAGGCCATCAGGGTCAGTCATCAGGGCAGCAGGCCGCCGCACCGCGGGGTTGTTTCGAGTGCGGGGACCTTGGTCATATGAGGAGATACTGCCCCAGGCTTCGGGGCAAGGCAGTACAGCAGGGTCAGCAGCCTATGATTTCAGCATCGGCTGCCCCGCCACCTAAAGGTGGAGGGCAGACTGGTAGGGGCCGTCCTAGAGGTGGAGGTCAGGCGGGGAGAGGTCAGCAAGCTGCTGCTCAGTCATGTGGAGGCCAGCCAGCCGACGCTCCATCCAGACTCTATGCCCTTCCGGCTAGGCCAGATGCATTTGCCTCAGATGGCGTCATCACAGGTATTATTTCCGTATGCGGTAGAGATGCTTCGGTATTGTTTGATCCAGGGTCCACCTATTCATATGTATCATCTATGTTTGCACATTTCCTGGTTATTCCTCCTGCACCTTTGGGCACTCCTGTTCATGTGTCCACTCCTGTGGGCGACTCTATGGTTGTAGACCGGATCTACCGGTCCTGTGTGGTTACATTCTGTGGTTTTGAGACTAGAGCAGATCTCCTGTTGCTTGACATGAACGATTTTGAGGTTATCTTGGGCATGGATTGGTTATCTCCCTATCACGCCGTCCTAGATTGCCATGCCAAGACTGTTACTTTAGCGATGCCAGGATTGCCAGGGTTGGAGTGGAAGGGTTCCACAGTTGATACACCTAGCCAATGTATCTATTTCCTAAAGTCTCGGCAAATGATCGAGAAAGGGTGTTTGGCGTACTTGGCTTATGTTTGGGACACCACCGTAGAGTCTCCGCCGATTGATTCAGTTCCAGTAGTTCGAGAGTTCGCCGATGTGTTTCCATCTTATCTTCCTGGCATGCCACCGGATCGTGATATTGATTTTTGCATTGATTTGGCTCCAGGCACCCAGCCTATATCTATCCCACTATACCGTATGGCTCCTAAGGAGTTTAAGGAGTTGAAGGAGCAGCTTAAGGAATTGTTAGCAAAGGGGTTTGTTAGGCCCAGTGTGTCGCCTTGGGGTGCACCAGTGTTATTTGTGAAGAAGAAGGATGGGACTATGCGGATGTGCATTGATTACCGCTAGTTGAACAAAGTCACCATCAAGAACAAGTATCCATTGCCTCGTATCGATGATTTGTCCGACCAGTTGCAGGGTGCTAGGGTGTTCTCTAAGATCGAATTGAGGTCGGCTTACCATCAGTTAAAGATTCGGGACTCGGATGTCCCGAAGACTGCATTCCGAACTAGATATGGCCATTATGAGTTTCTGGTGATGTCCTTTGGCTTGACTAGTGCTTCGGCGGCATTTATAGACTTGATGAACAGGGTGTTCAGGCCTTATATTGATTCCTTCGTCATCGTCTTCATTGACGACATCTTGATATACTCGCGTAGCCTGGGGGAGCACGAGCAACATCTGAGAGTAGTGCTTCAGACCTTGTGAGAGAAGAAGCTATATGCTAAGTTCTCCAAGTGTGTGTTTTGGCTAGAGTCAGTGGCATTCTTGGGGCATATTGTGTCAGGAGAGGATATTAAGGTTGATCCCAAGAAGATTGAGGAAGTTTAGAGTTGGCCACGCCCTACTTCAGTGATCGACATCAGGAGTTTCCTGGGGTTAGCAGGGTATCACAGGCGATTCGTGCAGGGCTTTTCATCTATCACATCGCCTCTGACTAGATTGAACCAGAAGGGTTCTCCTTTCCATTGGTCCGATGATTGTGAGGCGAGCTTTCAGAAGCTCAAGACAGCCTTGACTACAGCACCAGTTCTTATATTGCCTTCCGGTTCAGGGATGTATACGGTATATTGTGACACTTCGCACGTTGGCTTGGGTTGTGTGTTGATGCAGGAGGGGCGAGTTATTGCATATGCCTCCCGTCAGCTGAAGATTCATGAGAAAAATTATCCTGTGCACGATCTGGAGTTGGCGGCAATTGTTCATGCTCTTAAGATATGGAGGCGCTACCTGTATGGGGCGTCATGCGAGGTTTATACTGATCATCGCAGGTTGCAGCATTTGTTCAAGTAGAGGGATCTTAATTTGAGGCCGCGCAGGTGGCTTGAGTTACTGAAGGATTACGACATCACCATTCTTTATCATTCGGGCAAGGCGAATGTGGTCGCGGATGCCTTAAGCAGGAAAGCAGAGAGTATGGGTAGCTTGGCATTCATTCCAGCAAAGGAGAGGCCACTAGCTTTGGACATTCAGTCCTTGGCTAACAGACTAGTGAGGTTGGACATTTTGGAGCCCAGCCGGGTTCTTGCGTGCATGGTTGCTCAGTCTTCATTATTGGGTGAGATAAAGGCCCGGCAGTTCGATGATCCACATCGCGGTTCTTAGAGAGACGGTGCTTCAGGGAGGTGCCACGGAGGTTTCTATTGGCGAGGATGGTGTCTTGCGGCTCCAGGGTCGTCTATGTGTTCCTAATGTTGATGTTCTGAGGGGGAGGATACTAGAGGAGGCACACAGTTCACGGTATTCCATCCACCCGGGAGCTACGAAGATGTATCGTGACTTGAGACAGCATTATTGGTGGCGGAGGATGAAGAAAGACATAGTGGAGTATGTGGCTAGGTATTTGAATTGCCAGCAGGTCAAATACGAACATCAGAGGCCGGGTGTCCTACTTCAGCAGATGCCTATACCAGAGTGGAAGTGGGAGCGCATTACCATGGATTTCGTAGTTAGGTTGCCGCGGACCTTGCGGAAGTTTGATTCAGTATGGGTCATTGTTGGTAGGTTGACCAAGTCGGCCCACTTTATTCCAGTGGCGACTACTTATACAGCAGAGAGGTATGCTAAGATTTACATTCGGGAGATAGTCCGGTTGCACGGTGTGCCTGTTTCCATTATATCGAACAGAGGCCCTCAGTTCACTTCCCATTTCTGGAGAGCTTTTCAGAGAGAATTGGGGACCCGCATAGATCTTAGCACGGCATGCCATCCTTAGACCGATGGACAGTCCGAGCGGACGATTCAGATTCTAGATGATATGCTTAGAGCCTGTGTGATTGACTTTGAGGGGCAGTGGGACCGGTTCTTGCCCTTGGCGGAGTTTGCGTACAACAACAGCTACCAGTCCAGCATTGAGATGGCCCCATTCGAGGCTTTGTACGGTCGGCGGTGTCGTTCTCCTATCGCGTGGTTTAAGCCGGGTGAGGCTAAGTTATACGGTATAGATTTAGTGCAAGATGCCTTGGACAAGGTGAAGTTGATTCAGGAAAGGCTTCGCACGGCTCAGTCCAGATAGAAGAGTTATGCGGATCAGAAGGCGCGTGATGTATCATTCATGGTTGGCGAGAAGGTTCTCTTGAAAGTCTCGCCAATGAAGGGTAAGATGAGGTTCGGGAAGAAGGGAAAGTTGAGCCCAAGGTTTATTGGCCCCTTCGAGGTGTTGAGACGAGTTGGGGAGGTTGCCTATGAGCTTGCTTTACCCTCCAGTTTATCGGGAGTTCATCTGGTTTTTCATGTATCGATGCTGCGGAAGTATCATCCCAACCTATCTCATGTGTTAGACTTCAGTACTATTCAGCTAGACGAGAGTTTGGGTTATAAGGAGGATCCAGTTGCCATCATTGATAGACAGGATCGCCAGTTGAGGTCCAAGAGGATTTCTGCAGTGAGAGTCCAGTGGAGTGGCCAACCAGCCGAGGAGGCGACCTGGGAGTCCGAGGAGGACATGCGGAGCAGATACCCTCATTTATTCATCTCTTCAGGTACTTTTCTATATCCGTTCGAGGACGAACGTTTGTTTAAGAGGTGGAGGATGTAACGACCCGACCGGTCGTTTGCCTTTTTAGAACCCCATTCCCCTAAATAACACTCTTCGTGCTTGCGTTAACTAATTTATGACCTGCGGGGATGGTTGGTACGGGATTTGGAAGAGATTGGATTGAAATATGCACATTTGACTCCTTAGGATTTTCTTAAAAGGCTAAGTTTAAATTTGGTCAACATTTTGAGCAAATGGTCCCGATTTTGTGTTTTGACGGTTCCGGAGGGTCCGCAGAAAAATATGAGACCTGGGCGTATGCCCGGAATCAAATTCCGGGGTCCCTAGCCCGAGTAACGAATTTTTATTGGAAATTGTTAAAATGGAATTCTATGGATTTAAAGAAACTAATTAATGATTGATCACGTTGGTATCAGGCTCGTATGTTGGTTCTGAAGCCCAGTACAGGTCCAATATAACATTTAAGACTTGCCCGCAAAATTTGGTGTCAATCCGAGTAGCTTAAGGGCGTTTTGGCCCGTTAGAGGAAAATTAAGAACTTGAAGTTCATAAGTTTGATTCAATTGGTTTTAGGGGGGTGATTCTTAGATTTAGCATTGTTTCGGGCATTCCGAAGATTCGAGTATGTCTGTTTCGTGATTTCAGACTTGTCGGTATGTTCAGGCGGGGCCCGAGAGCTCCAAACGTCAATCGGATGAGGTTCGAGTGAAGTGGAAAATTTTTAGAAGTGCTGAAGCTGCTGCTTCTGTCATAACCGCACCTGCGGTTGATGGACCGCAGATGCGGTCCATCTATCGCAGATACGGCCCAGAGCTGGCCAGGCCAAACAGCAGAAGCGGCTCCCTAGCCGCAGAAGCGGCTACGCAGATGCGGCTTCAAGACCGCAGAAGCGGTCCCAGCCCTTTTAGCCAATTTCGCAGGTGCGGTCCGTTCTCGCAGATGCGGTCCCCTGACCGCAGAAGCGAAAACTGCTGGGGCAGTGAGCTTCATTTAATTCGAGCTACAGCCATTTTTGACCATTTGGCACAAGGGTATTGAGCGATTTTGGAGCTCTTGAGAAGGGATTTTCACATAGCATCGTGAGGTAAGTTCATCCCCCTTATTTGTAAGTTTAACACTCGAGTTTTGGGTAGATTAACACCTAATGATTTGAAGAAATCAAGGGGTTAGAGCTAGACCTAGGGTTTTAATAAAACTTAGATCTTACCACGAAATTTGTTATGAAATGAACTAGGAATTATATATTAATGATCCCTAGGTTATGGAGAACAACTTCCTTCGAAAAATTTCGGAATCCGAGCACGTGGGCCCAGGGTCAGGTTTTAAGAAACTTGTGGTAAGGGTTGGGAAATTGCTTAAATGGCTAGAATACAATCTTGTGAACTTATATTAATTAGTTCCTACCTCATTTAACTAATTTTGGATCGTTCGGCTCCGAATTGAGGGTTTGGGGTCGTTATTGGCATTGGAAGTGCACTTTGGAGGGAGGTGAGTCTCCTTTCTGACCTTGTAAGAGGTAATTGTCCCCATAGGTATAATAATTGAGTAATTTGCTACTAAATACGGGGGCTACGTACGCACTAGGTGACGAGAGTCCATGCGTAGCTACTACTATGTTAATTGTCCAAGTAGTCTAGGACTCATATCATGCTTTATTGGCGATTGTCTCTATATTTTTCCTGCTAATGTGACCACTTAGGATGTGCTAGAGTCAGGGAAAAGAAAATAAGCGAATGCATATACTTGTGGATACTTGTGTGAATTTATTTGGGAATAAATGCACACTCATGTGTTTTCTTGATATAAATTGATAATTGTGGATCAGGCCGATCGCCTCGGTAGAAATAATTGCATCTATGGTTCGCGCCATTCGACCCTCTGGCAGTGCACAGTTTATTTTTTGTTGGATCGGGCCGTCGACCTCGGCATAATGTGCGCATGATACCTATGTGAAACTTCATCTATGACTTGTCCTGCTAAATAATTGAAATGTGATTGGTTGACTGCAAAGCTGTTTAGAACATGACTTACTATCTCTTGCTATACACTGTTGATTTTCTGTGACTCCCATGCTTAGCATAAAAACTTATTATATTAATTGACCCTAGTGGTATCAAGTCGACCTCTCGTCTCTACTTCTTCGAGATTAGACGGGATACTCACTGGGTACATGTTGTTTATGTACTCATACTACGCTTCTGTACTTAATCGTACAGGATCTGAGGCAGGTACATCTGGCTATCAGTTTGGTGCGCACCCCTGATTCATAGCTTGAGACTTCCACGGTGAGCTGCCCCCTTCCTGTGACGTTCAGCAGCTTGATGGAGTCTTTTCCTTACTTTTGCTGTCTATTATATCTCAGACAGTAGGATAGTTTATTTATTTTGTACATTCTACTAGTTGCCCATTACTTGTGACACCAGGTCTTGGCACACACGTTAGTAGACTATCATTTTGGGGATTGTATGACTATTTTGGCATATTATTGTTCATTTCTGATTTGACTTGAGCTTTATGAATTTTTGTGCTTACTTTGGGTAAAAACAAAACTGAGAACTAAATTACTTTTTCCGCGTTGGCTTGCCCGATAATGGTGTTGGGCGCCATCACGATCTGTTTTCGAAAATGGGTCATGACACAATGGATGTAACTTGTTGATAATCGGCTCGATGAAGCCTACTTAATCGGAGTGCAATAGTTTTGGATTATGCTTTTCAGAAAATAGGAGAAGAATATGAAATACGATGTCTGCGTGTCAAATGTTGTAATACAACTTTAAGAACTCGTAAGAGAATTGAGATACATTTGAAAGTATATGGAATAATTCAAAATTATACTTTTTGGTATCATCACGAGGAAAATTTAGGTGAGCCACTGTCAGAATCGCAAGATGAAGATGGTGATGAACTAGAAGAATGTGAAAGTGAAGATGAAGTACAAGAACTGTTGAGAGATCTATATCCTAATATTGACGGAAGAACTGTGCACACTGATTGTGATGATTTAATTGAGGAGGAACAAAATATTAAAGCAAAAAGATTTTATAGGCTAGTGAAGGATTTCAAGCAGCCACTGTACCAAAATTCAAAAGCTTCAAAGCTTTCCTCTTTGATTAAATTGCTTCACATCAAAAGTACGGGTCGTTGGAGTAATGAGTCATTTAAAATGTTATTGAAAATGTTCAAAGAGGAGTCGTTACCTAATGGCGCCAATTTGCCAAAATCATATTATGAGGCAAAGAAGTTCATTCAAGACATTGGCTTTTCCTACAACAAAATTGATGCTTGTACTAATGATTGCATGTTATACTGGAATGAGGATTGATTAGTTGATTATTGCAAAGTTTGCGGCGCGTCTAGATGGAAAGTAGATAGGCATAGCGGGGAAACAAGGAATAAAAAAGGTAAGAAGATAGCATCAAAGACTTTACGCTATTTTCCATTAAAGCCTAGGCTTTAGAGATTGTTTATGTCTACAAAGGCATCTACTTTAATGACATGGCATAAGGATAAAAGAGTTAATGATGAAATAATGAGGCACCCAGCTGATTTAATGGCGTGGAAGTCATTAGATGAAATTCATCCTTCATTTGCGGCTGAGCCTCCTAATGTCCGACTTGGACTTGCTAATGATGGATTTCAGCCATTTCGAAATTCAAAAATCTCATATAGCATTTGTCCTGTGACTTTTAATCCTTATAATTTACCACCTTGGTTGTGTATGAAATAAAAAATCTTATTTTGTCAATGCTTATTCCAGGTCCAGATAGTCCAGTTAGAGGCAATTGATACATATCTTCAGCCTTTAATAGAGGAATTGAAGGAGTTGTGGGAATTTGGCATTGAGACCTTTGATGCATCATCTAGACAGAATTTTAAGTTGCATGCTTCTTTGTTATGGACCATCAATGACTTTCAAGCCTATGAAAATTTATCTGGATGGAGTACAAAAGGAAAATTGTAATGCCCATGTTGCAATAAAGATACCTCCTTAATTCGATTGGCTAATATTAAGAAGCAATGCTTTATGGGTCATCAACGCTACCTTCCTCTTAGCCACATATGGAGGAATGACAAGGATTCATTTGATGGTATAAAAGAGAAAAGGCTCCCACCAAAAATGTGTTCTGGTATTGAGATACTTAATCAAGTGCAAGATCTTGAAGGGATACAGTTAACAAAGGATCCAAAGAAAAGGAAGAAGATATCACATGAAAATCGAAAGGATAATTGGAACAAGTTTTTTTTTTTTTTGAACTTCCATATTGGAAGTCTCTCTTGTCAACATAATTTTGATGTTATGCATATTATAAAAAGTATATGTGATAATATTATGGGAACAATCATGAATGTCAAAGGAACGACCAAGGATACAATTAAAACTCGATTAGACTTGCAAGACATGAATATTAGGCCGGAATTGCACCCCATTCAAACAGGGGAGAAAGTTAAAGTTCCAACTGCATGCTACACATTGCCTCCCAATAATAAGCACAAATTATGCCAATTCCTTAAGAATTTAAATGTTCCTGACGGGTTTTTATCTAATATTTCTCAATGTGTGAACCTGAAAGATCACAAGATATCTGGTTTAAAAAGTCATGATTGCCATGTTCTTCTGCAACATATACTCCCCTTGCACTTCGTGGTATGTTGTCCAAAGAAGTGTGTGAACCGCTTATTGAGTTATCTTTATTCTTTAATGTGCTTGGATCAAAGGAGTTAAGGACTGATGAATTGAAACAAATTGAAGCGCAAATTCCCATAACACTTTGCAAGTTAGAAAAGGTCTTCCCTCCTTCATTTTTCGATGTCATGGTGCACTTGCCTATTCATTTAGCTAGTGAAGCTAAGATGGCTAGACCTATTCATTATCGGTGGATATCCTGTGGAACGATGGTTATATTTTTTGAAATCTCTTATTGGTAATAGGGCATGTCCAGAAGGCTCTATTGCAGAGGGCTACATTGCAAATGAACGTATGACCTTATGTTCACGGTATCTGCATACGATTGACAAGAAATTCAATCAACCTGAACGAAATTAGGAAGGGGGTTTGAAAAAGTCTAATGGAAGTTTATTTATGTTTTATCAACCTGGAAGTACTCTGGGAGCTAAAGAACAATGTGAGTTTGAATCAAATGAATTGGAACAAGCACATATATACATACTGCAGAATTGCGATGAAGCCATACCATATCTCGAGTATGGAGAGTTCTTTCATATCGTCTCATTTTTCTTATTTCCTTTAGGGTAAATTTTTTTATATGACATTTATGGTTCACTTCAACTTTGTAGAGAGTTTGCACAAACTCGTGTGGATACTGCGCAACACTTGTCTGATGCAGAATGAAACCGACAATTTATTGAATGGATTAAAGTTAGGGTGAGTAATACATAAACATCAATTTTTATATTTTAATGTTGTATTACTAATTCTAAATTATTCAACTTAATCTTATTGATAGGTTGCACAATTGCATAAAGGAGATGATAGTCGGATCATGGAAGATATGCTCTTACTTTCACGTGGTCCTACCCAATATACGATACATTTTAATGGTTACATTGTTAATGGATAAAGGTTTCATGTAGAAGATTATGATAAAAATTTAAGGACTCAAAATTGTGGTGTTGTTGTAGTTGGTGAGAATGATAAAGATAGTGAGAACATTGATTACAATAGAATTTTAACGGATGTGATTGAATTGCAATTTGTCATGGGTAGAAGAGTAATTTTATTTCGCTGTAATTGGTTTGATGTGAATGATAAAGTAAAGGTAGTTAAAAAAGATGAGTATGACTTCATGAGTGTTAATCCAGGGAAATTTTTGAAAACAAATTAGCCTTTTATTTTAGCGAAGCAAACATCTCAAGTGTTTTATGCTATTGATAACTCTAACAAAGGTCTGCATGTAGTGAGGAAGAACTCAACCTCGTGATTCCTATGAGATTGTAAAACAAATGGATGATGATATTGTAGACTTAGGAAATCCTTCACAAATGAAACGAAAAAGAACTGATGAGGTGAAGTATCTATTTATGAATTAGTATATTCATTGTTACATATACTGATGGCATGATTTTTTTTATTACTATATTGTCACACGTTGTCTTACTATTTTTTACTTTTGACCTCTACAGTCGAAAAGTCATTCATGATATGTAATTATAGTGACGCTTCAACTCATCATTCAGTAACATGAGAAACCATGGTGGAGGTCGTCTTTGTGCCTTTTAGTTTCTAGTGTGTGGTGTTTTTGCTTGCGCCAATTAGAGTTCCTACTTACTTTCAGTGAATTAAGTCATCTCCTATCTCTGTGCTTTTGCCTTCATATTTCTGAAGGCTAAGTGTTCGAGTATATATTGTATGTTGGCACATTAAGTTTATTCTGAAATTTCTTACATTTAATCTTAATGTTTCACAAATATAGGCGAGAAGCAACAGGAATGCAGCAAATCGAGCTAAGTTGAAGATGGTTCATCATATTGGTAGCAAGCCTATTCGTGAGATCATTTATCAAAAGGTATTATCGTAAAATTTCTATTTTGCTAAGAAAATATTTACAAGCTGTTATTGATATATTTTCCTTTGATGTAAAGGATGGAAAAGATGGCAACCCATCGGATTTGGCAACAATTTTCTTTGAGACCCGTTAGAATGATAACAAGCTTGTTGAACCTTAAGCAATTAAAAAACATGTATGTTTGGTAAATTGAATATGTAAATTACTTGAAATTATGGTGGATTCTGATTTTATATGTTTTTTTATTTTTTTTGTAGGCTCAAATCGAAGAAATAGTTCAAGCAGATCCATCTCTACCTAGCATAGAGATTGTAGAAAAATATTGTGGACCTCAAACTCGTAGCCATGTGTTTGGATTTGGGGGTGGAGTGAAGGCGAAAGACTTGAAAGGTGGAACTTCTTCAAAGGCTGAATTATTGTCCGCACTACGTTCAACTCGAGAAGAAAACAAATCTTTGAATGAGGAAAACAAATCCTTGAATGAGCTCTTGTCTACCTTAGAAGATGAGATGAAAGAAATGAGGAAAATAAGAAAGTACTTTGCTGCTCAACAATCACATGCTCCGCTTACGACGACATCACCCGTTTCAACTGAATGACTACTGTTTTTGTCTGTTGACCAAGTTAGTAACAATATACCCAACTTTTTAATTTTTATTCATGATTTTCGTATAGTCAATTTCTATATTATAGATTTGTTTGACTTCACCCTTCTGAAAGGAGAACGATTTAATTAATGTACAATGATGCAGTAAGTAGTCATAGCTTCCTATGGAATTTCAATCTTCAAGCAAATAAGGAATGTGTGGTGGGAATTTGAGGAGTTTTTTGCTAGAAAATGGCAGAAGAATAAGGTTGTGGCATGATGAATGGCTAGGACCTGAAATCTATAGCTTGACCTTTGACTACTGGACTAATATGAACCATTAACTAAATCATTTTACTTCTTACAGTAAAGTCATCAAGGAGTACACATATCTGCTCCCATGTACTTGATTTGTCTAGAGCTTCATGCCAATATCTGCTTATATCTTGGTACTTTCATGCCATTCTTTGCTTACCCATACACCCAATGAGCTCTAAAACTGAAAGCAGTTACAAAGTAAAAATTGAATAATAACAACATAGCTACGCACCTCCCATCGGAACATCCAGTAGCCAATAAAAGCAGAGGATCTGAAGCATCAGAAATGAACAATCCCCAACTGATTGTTGTGATCGAAGTATCATGTGCATTGAGAAGTCCAACAAGCAATGGTTCATTCGAGTCAGGGCTCTTCATGATAGAGTACTCATCTGGTTTATGAATCTCCAAAATGATAGATGCTCGCGGATCATTTCTTTGTGGTGTATTTTGAATTATATTGGTAGAACATGATTTTGAATGTCTCGTTTATTTGTTGTTTGTCATGTTTGTTCCGTACACAGCTGGTGATGTCTGTGCTCAGTAGAAGCAGATGATATGGTTCTCTAATAATTAAAAATACCAAGTTCGTCATGTTGTTGTCTTTTCATAATAGTTGGTATCTTGAATGGTAAATCGCGAATTGTCGTACCGGAATTTATCGAACCAAAGTAAGATTAACCATCCCAAAGCTTTTCTAATTAATTTTTCTTATATTCTTGTAGCCTTGTTGATGTTGCTGGATAACACCCGGTGAATTTAGACTGCTTTTGGGGTAAGCAATTTAACTATTGCTCATTTAAATTAAATATATTATTTTACCAATAGTTATTTATCATTTTTTCAAACTTTTGTACTTTTAGGTTTTGAAGATTGAAGCTACAAGTCAAGATGCAAGCTTAGAAGATGCACAAGCTCATTATTATTTTGCTAAAACTGTTATACAAAACTTGATATCATAGTCTAGCTTATTAGGATGTTAGCTATGTTTTTTTGTGAGGTGTAGAGAAAACATAGAAAGTAACATCATCATGGGATTTGAACTTGATATATTATCTTTTTAGAGCTAGATTTTTTAATACAAGTTTGATATTTATTGATAAAAATTACTTTTTGTGGCATTGAGCTTTAGGACTACTCATGGTTAATAAGAAACCATGAATACGATCACTAAATTATAAAATTATTTTAAATAGGGACCTCGTCTCTAAAACATAATCTAGGACCAGTTAAAGGTTGGTCACGAAAATGGTTTAACGATTGGAATGATGAGATATGTAGTCTAAAAGCATTTCACGACCAGATTTTCTGCCCATCTCTAAAAGATAATTTAGGACCAGTTACAGTTGGTCGCTAAAAAGGTTTAACGACGGCAATATATATTTTTTTCATAATCTATTAGGGACGAAAAATGTAGTCTCTAAAAGTATTTCACTACCAGAATTTCTGCCTGTCTCTAAAACTTTTAAACGACCAGGTTTTAAGACCCGTCGTTATTGACATATAGCGGCGGAGGCTATTACGACGGGTTACGACCAGCTTTTTCCCTTCGTAATTTACCATTTTAGGACCAGATTTTGGATTTTAGGGACCAAATTTTCCTTCCTTAAAAGTCGTTTTTCGTGTAGTGCAAGCTAAACACTGTTGGAATTTAAAGGCATGAATTGTCTTAAATTAAGTGGAGTAAAAGGGAAATGGAGGAAATAATTTTTGGAGGGAAATGAAAAATTCAAATTCATTAAGTCTTGCAAAGTGGATTGTCCCACATTGGATGGGGAAAACATCCAATATGTGTTTATATTGAGAAACACATTCTCTACCTCTCAAAAGGTTGAGAAGAAGGGAAACCCCTCGCGCCGTCGTCGTCGCTCGGCTCGGCTTCGGCTTTGGCATTGGATTTGGATTTGGATTTGGATTTGGTCAAATGATCGATCAATAAGATTAATTTTTTGGACCTAATCTTAATTAATTAATTGACAGTTTTCTCCTATTATTATTATTATTATTATTTTTAATTAAAAGAAGTTAACAGTCGTGTCTGTTAACCCAACGTTCTTCTTTCCAACAGTCATGTATGTTAATAGACATGCCATAACTCCATTCCTGAACAGGTCTGTTCGCACCTGTTTAGGCAGAATCATTGGCCTATAAATTCCAGAGGCTTTGCCTCATTTCAGTACTCAGTTTTTTTTTTTTTTTACAGACATCACTCTCAAAACTCTCCTTTTTCCTAACTAAATTACTGCATTGTTTTCATCAAAACAAAACAGTAAGTCGTGTGATTTGCAGTGTATCTTTGAGTTCTTTAGAATTCTGTGATTTGTATTGCCACTATCGCAGAAACGTTTTTCCGTTCTATCCTGGGAGGAAGTAACCCATAATCCTTGGCAACTGTGGAAGGGTTATAATTCCTTAAGGAGACACAAGAAATTTGTGGGATCGGATTTAACATTATGCTTCATCTCTTTTCGTTTTTCCATTAAACATCTTTCGAACCAGAACACTATTGTTAACAAGCTTAAGGAATTAGAATTTGTTTTTAGTAACAGTGTTCTGATTTTGCTTGGTTTTGAAGTAATAAAAACTTCATCAAGTAAAATTGATTTGTGGTAATCGATTTGAAGATTAAAAACTTCACCAGATTGCTAATTTTGTTTGTATTGTTTAAAATTGTTTTGTAGTAGTCGGTCTGAAGATTATAACTTCACCAGATTGCTAACTTTGGTTTGTGTTTTTTTTCCAGGAGAAAAAATGACGAACGGAACGAGTGATGCTGTTTCTGCTAACGCTGGGACAGAACAAATTGGTTCTGCTCAGCCTGCTGCACCAAACGTTGCCCCTGCACCAACAATTGCGAAGGCTGAAAAACTCGATAAATTTACCGGGGTTGATTTCAAACGTTGGCAGCAGAAGATGTTCTTCTATCTGACAACCCTCAGTCTGCAAAGGTTTATCAATGAAGACGAACCTGTTGTGGTTGAAGGCACTCCTGACAACGAGAAATTTCTGGTAACTGAGGCTTGGAAATATTCTGACTTCCTTTGTAGAAATTATGTTCTAAATGGTTTAGAAGATAGTTTGTACAGTGTCTTTAGTATTTGTAAAACTTCGAAAGAGTTGTGGTACGCTCTTGAGAAGAAGTACAAAAATTGAAGATGTTGGTTTTAAGAAGTTTGTTACAGCCAAGTTTCTAGATTTTAAAATGGTGGACAACAAGTCTGTTATCTCTCAAGTTCAGGAGTTGCAAGTGTTGGTTCATGATATGCTTGCAGAGGGCTTGGTGATCAATGAAGCCTTTCAAGTGGCGGCATTTATAGAAAAAATGCCTCCATTGTGGAAGGACTTCAAAAATCAACTAAAGCACAAACGCAAGGAGATGACACTTGAAGATCTTGTGGTGCGCATAAGGAAAGAAGAAGATAACAAAGCAGCAGAAAAGAAGTCTCGTGCAAGTTCTTCCATTGTTGGTGAAAACATTGTTGAAGAGGCACCAACTAATAGCAAGAAAAGGAAGAAGCCGTTTGGGCCAAAGCAGAATCCGCCTAAGAAGAAGTTCAAAGGCAACTGCCACAATTGTGGGAAGTATGGGCACAAGATTGCAGAATGTCGTGCTCCAAAGAAGGATAAGAAAACCCAACAAGCAAACATTGTTGAAAAGAACAATGATGTGGAAAACTTGTGTGCTATGCTCTCTGAATGTAACTTGGTAGGAAACTCAAAGGAATGGTGGATTGATTCAGGAGCTAAACGACATTTTTGTGCTAACAAAGGGTTATTTACTTCTTATGATTCTGCAGGTCCAGACGAGACCATCTTCATGGGCAACTCCGCAACTGCGAAGATTGAAGGCTATGGGAAGATTTGCTTGAAGATGACGTCTGGCAAAGTAGTTACTTTAAATAATGTACTCCATGTTCCAGAAATTAGGAAGAACTTAGTTAGTGTTGCACTTCTCGTTAAAAACGGGTTTAAGTGCGTTTTTGTTTTAGACAAGATTGTAATAACTAAGAATGAATTGTATGTAGGAAAAGGCTACCTAAATGAGGGCCTTTTCAAACTGAATGTAATAGCTATTGATATGAATAAAGTTGAATATTCTTCTTATTTGCTTGAGTCTAATTCTTTATGGCATTCCCGTTTAGGTCACGTTAACTTCAAGACATTGCAAAAAATGATCAATTTGGAAATATAGCCTAAGTTTAATTGTGAAAATACAAAGTTTCAAATATGTGTGGAGTCTAAGTATGCTAAGCATCCTTTTAAGTCAGTTGAAAGGAATTCAAATCCTTTGGACTTAATTCACACTGATATTTGTGATATGAAGTCAATACCATCTCGCGGTGGGAAAAAGTATTTCATAACTTTTATTGACGATAGTACAAGATATTGTTATGTGTACTTGTTAAATAGTAAGGATGAGGCAATAGATGCATTTAAGCAATATAAGAATGAAGTTGAGACTCAATTAAATAGTAAAATAAAAATGATAAGAAGTGATAGGGGAGGTGAGTATGAATCACCATTTGAAGAAATATGTTTGGAGTATGGTATCATACACCAAACAACTGCCCCCTACTCACCACAATCCAACGGGATTGCAGAAAGAAAGAATAGAACTCTTAAGGAGATGATGAATGCTTTATTGATAACTTCTGGGTTACCACAGAACTTGTGGGGGGAAGCTGTTCTAACAGCAAACAGAATTCTTAATCGAATTCCCCATAGAAAAACACAATCCATACCATATGAAAAATGGAAAGGAAGAAGTCCTAACTTGAAATATTTCAAAGTGTGGGGGTGCTTGGCAAAGGTTCAAGTTCCTAAACCCAAAAGAGTTAAAATAAGACCCAAAACTGTGGATTGTGAATTTATAGGATATGTAACAAATAGTAAAGCATATCGTTTTCTGGTTCACAAATCAGAAAATCCAGAAATTCAAGTGAATACAGTAATGGAATCAAATAATGCTGAATTGTTTGAGCATATATTTCCATATAAAATTGAAGATGAGACATCTATTCCAAGGAATAAACGTCCACGGGAAGAAACAAATGATGAGATGCATAATGAGGAGAATCCAAGACGTAGCAAACGTCAAAGGAAGTCTACATCATTTGGTCCAGATTTCTTAACCTTTCTACTAGAAAATGAGCCTTAAACGTTTAAGGAGGCTATGTCTTCTTCTGAAGCACCATATTGGAAAGAAGCTGTCAATAGTGAGATACAATCCATTTTGGACAACCATACATGGGAGTTAGTTGATCTTCCTCCTGGAAATAAACCTTTAGGTTCTAAATGGATTTTCAAAAGGAAGATGAAAGCAGACGGCACTATTGATAAATATAAGGCAAGACTTGTAGTCAAAGGCTTTAGACAAAAGGAAGGTCTTGACTACTTTGATACATACTCGCCGGTAACAAGAATTACATCCATTCGGATGTTAATTGCTTTAGCCGCGGTATATGGCCTTGTAATACATCAAATGGATGTGAAAACAGCTTTCTTAAATGGAGATTTAGAAGAAGAAATCTATATGGAACAACCTGAAGGGTTTGTGGTTCCAGGAAAGGAAAAGAAAGTTTGTAAACTTGTTAAGTCTCTTTATGGACTAAAACAAGCACCTAAACAATGGCATGTAAAATTTGATGACACAATGTGTCAAATGGCTTTAAGATCAATGAGTGTGATAAATGTGTTTACATAAAAGACAATCCAAATCATATAGTCATTGTTTGTCTATATGTAGACGATATGTTGATAATGAGTAATGACATTGCTAACATTAATGCCACAAAGCATATGTTAAGCAGGAAATTTGATATGAAAGACATAGGAGTTGCTGATGTAATCTTGGGAATAAAAATCCATAGAACTCCTCAAGGTCTTGCACTATCACAATCTCATTATATCAAATCAGTTCTTGAAAGATTCAAGCACTTAAATTTTAGAGTTTCAAAAACTCCTATTGATGTGAATCTTCCGTTAAAGAAGAACAAAGGTGGGAGCAAGTCTCAACTGGATTATGCTCGGGTTTTGGGATGTTTAATGTACATCATGAATTGCACACGACCCGATATAGCATGTGCTATCAGTAAGTTGAGTCGGTACACGCATAATCCAGATCAAACTCATTGGATGGCAATGAAACGTGTCTTGGGATATCTAGAATATACTCAAGATTATGCGTTGCAATTCAACAAATACCCAGTGGTAGTTGAAGGATATTGTGATGCAAATTGGATCACCGGCTCACATGACTCAAAATCCACAAGTGGATACATTTTCACTCTTGGAGGAGGAGCTGTGTCTTGGAAATCATCCAAACAAACTTGTATAGCTCGCTCAACGATGGAGGCTGAGTTCATAGCTTTAGACAAAGCCGGTGAAGAAGCTGAATGGCTTCGGAATTTTTTGGAAGATATTCCGTTTTGGCCCAAACCGCTGACACCTATTTGCATTCACTGCGATAGTCAATCAGCTATAGGAAGGGCAAAGAATGTTATGTATAACGGTAAGAGTCGTCATATAAGACGAAGACATAAAACCGTTAGACAACTGATCTCTAGAGGAATCATTTCAATTGACTTCATAAAGTCAAAGGAAAATGTGTCGGATCCGCTTACAAAAGGCCTTACTAGAGAGGCAGTTGAGTTCACAACAAAGGGAATGGGTCTGTGGCCGATGGAAAGTCAATCATAACGGTAACTCTACCTAGAAGACTGGAGATCCCAAGATCTAGGTTCAAGGAGATCAAACAAAGTTATGAAAGACAGTGGAACATTGTCAAAATAAAACTCTATGATCCATTCTCATGAAAGGACAATGTTAGGGAACAAGGATAAAACGGTTAAAGCTTTTTAATGATTATCTAATTCTGATACAAGAATTATCAGAAAATGTAATCTCCGGGATTACAGCTTAGAAATCACCTATGTAAGTGTGAAGTGTAAGCCGCTTCAAGGAGAAGTTAGCAAGGCCAAATTCTCTATACACTTATGAAACCAGGAGGTGTTCATGACTGAAACGAACACAACAATGAGAACCAAAGACGTTTAAGGGTTAATTGTGTGACTTATGTTGTCTAGATATACACCAAAGCTCGACGATTCAAAGATATCAAATCTACCGATTGACCGAGTATATCCGATATAAGTTCACTATGGAAAGTTCAAAGGGAAACCTACTTATCCAAAATGCAGGTAATCCTTAATTGCAAATCACACAGTTTTTATGCATATCCTCTTCTTTTAGGTCATTCCCCATTCATGTGGGGGATTGTTGGAATTTAAAGACATGAATTGTCTTAAATTAAGTGGAGTGAAAGGGAAATGGAGAAAATAATTTTTGGAGGGAAATGAAAATTCAAATTCATTAAATCTTGCAAAGTGGATTGTCCCATATTGGATGGGGAAACCATCCAATATGTGTTTATATTGAGAAACACATTCTCTACCTCTCAAAAGGTTGAGAAGAAGGGAAACCCCTCGCGCCGTCGTCGTCGCTTGGCTCGGCTTCGGCTTTGGACCTAAAAGATTAATTCTTTGGACCTAATCTTAATTAATTAATTGACAGTCGTGTGATTTGCAGCGTATCTTTGAGTTCGTTGGAATTCTGTGATTTGTATTGCCACTATCACAGAAATGTTTTTCCGTTCTATCCTGGGAGGAAGTAACCCATAATCCTTGGCAACTGTGAGAGGGTTATAATTCCTTAAGGAGACACAAGAAATTTGTGGGATCGGATTTAACATTCTGCTTCATCTCTTTTCGTTTTTCCGTTAAACATCTTTCGAACCAGAACACTATTGTTAACAAACACCACCAACACTTCCTAAACTAATTAATTGAGGCATACCATTCTGATGATGAACTTAGTATCCAGTATCCACCAAGTAAGAGATGGGCTTAAGTGCCACACTTGACTTTAATATGGAAAGAGGAAGTATTTATTTTTGAAGTAAATACCAGTGCTGTTTTGGAGGTCCAGAACTTACAATAAACAAATGCTGGCTCAGGTATTGCTTGCATTTCTGATTAGAAATGTCATGCCCACATATCACTGCAAAGCTATTATAGAATTCAAATGATCCAAAAATGTTTTAAAAGGAAAATACGTTTTTGGTTGAGAAAATATTTAATTTCTTTACGCATATAAATCATAATTTATACGTCGAATCACATCGCTAAAAAATAATTTGCAAGGGATGTAATTTTGGGATGCCATTCCAATTATTGTACTCTCCGATCAAACTTTACAAGAAAAGAAGATGGTTTCATTTGCACTGAGAAGTGGTTTTCCTTATCCTACTTAAAAAACCTTAGGCGTTGCCAAATTGGGGTTGGTTATTGATACGTCTGGGTCATAACTTATTACAACTCCAATAAGTAATATCTTAACCTTTCTTGATTCCAATATAGTATACTAAAGTCTAAAGTGGAATGCTGTCTTCTTGTGGAGATTAGCATACGACGCTAATAAGTTCGGAATTTATTTTTCAACTACCCTTTAATAATTGTTATACCAGACATGAGGAATTTAGAGAATGCATGACATATACCACGGATCTTTTAAGTTGGAAGCCTAAAATGGAAGTATATTGCAAATGGATTATCGTAGAATAAGAGGAGCCGTCTTAGGAAATGACTTAAAAGACAGATGCCGCCGCTGCGAGGCGAGGGAGCAACTTGTCTGGTCTTGCGGTGCACTCAAATCATGCTAATAAAATACTTTCATACTTGTCAAGTCATTCAAGTGTTCATCACTCAGATGGTCACTCAACTATCCGAAATTATCTATCAAAGTCATCTTTCTTTCGTTTGTAACAGCAAAGTCACTTAGCTATGCCTATAGCACTTAGAAGGTCACTCAACTAGATTTCTCAAGCTTTTAATCGCCAAATACCTATTTTACCCTCTAAGTTATCAACTTTTATCTTCTTTTTATTTTTTAGCTTTTTAATATTATATTTTTTTCTTTTTTTTATTTATATTATGGACTTACTTTAGAATAAATAAATTTTATATATAAAGTCAAAACTTAAAAATAGTATTTAAGCATATATAATGTTGCAATAATAAAATATTGAGCATAATAGAAAGTTAATGAGAAGAATTTGTTCATAATAATAATTTTGATATTAACAACAAAAACTCTAATTTATTTACGCAATTGAGAATGAGAGAAAATAAAAGTTTTAAAATATATATTCCATGCATGTACTATAGAAAATAATTATTTAAAATAAAGGTTTTTTTATAATAAATATTATATATTCTTGAAAATTATGTTCAATTATATTATTACCCCGGCATTAAATATGCTAGAAAAATAATTATTTTTTATTTTAGTTAAGATTTATTTGTTTTATAGGTAAGTCCATAATTTTGATTAAAAGAGAAAAAATTATTATTTTAAAAAAAAAAGAATAAGAAGAAGAGAAAAGTTGAAAATTTAGAGGATAAATAGGTATTTGACAACCAAAAGTTTGAGAAATCTGGTTGAGTAACCTTCTGAGTGCCATCAACATAGTTAAGTGACTTTTCTGTTACAAACTAAAGAAAGATGACTTTGCAAGATAATTTCTAATAGTTGAGTAACCATTTAAGTAATGGTTGGCATGTCTTTATTAAGCTACGAACCAAGTATTTCCGGTTTAACTTAGCTTTAGCATCTCAAGATTCCCAAATTCTTCATTTCTTTTTGTTTCAAGAAGGAGACGAGGGTCTACAAAAAACAACCTCTTTACCTTATCAGATAGGAGTAAAGTATGTGTATATATTATTAGGGGTGTGCATTCGATTTATCGATTCGATTTTGACCCTTATCGATAATTACTTATCGATTATCGATTTGTACATATGCTTATCGTTATCGTTTCAATAAGGTTTCGATTTTTTCGATTTCGATTTATCGATTTTGGGGGCTTATCGATTCGGTTATCGATTGCACCAATAAGAAAATTTGCGGGATTCCACGGAAAGTATATCGCTAAAACGCGCCTAACTAATATGGACAAAAAGAAGCTAAAATAAGACGAACACCATTTATAATATAAAAATTGTGTCAACAAGCACATGCAACAAAACTAAAGTAAGGGATCAAATGTATGTCACCAACACTCCAACGGTATAAAAAAAAATAAAACAAAACAAAACACATCATCACGGCTAATTCTGTTTTCCATTAATTTGAACTTCATTCCCTTGATCTTTAAATATGATCATTCCTTAAATGTGGTAGAGGAAATAATAGGGTAAGGGACTTAGGGTAAAGGAAAGGGTATAGATTAGGGAAAATAATATTGTATAGCCGATTTCAAAATAGTAGCGGAATATATATACATTCTGTATGTTATATTAATCTACACAAATAGGTAATTACTCATTTAACAAGTGTCTACAGTCTAGGGGTGTGCATTCGATTTATCGATTCGATTTTGACCTTTATCGATAATTACTTATCGATTATCGATTTGTACATATGCTTATCGTTATCGTTTCAATAAGGTTTCGATTTTTTTGTTTTCGATTTCAATAACAAATAATCGATTCGATTTATCGATAAACCGATTCGAATGCACACCCGTATATATTATGCTCTCGAGACCCTAGCTACTTATGGGATTTGATTGGGTCTGTTGTTGTTTTTGTTTCAAGAAGCTAAATGTTAAAGACAAAAAGGACAAAAACTTCGTTATAAATTAATCAAGTGTGAAATACTGATGAAGGAAACATGTATGGATCATAAGAACATTAAAAATTAATTAGCGATCAGTCGACAGTAGTAATGAAGAAAACAAAATTTATGTCAATAGAATCTACGTACAAAAGTAACTTGTCATGCCTCGAATCTGGGCCTGGACGTAACACGGCATTCGGTGCCTGACTACATGTGACTGAGCGAACCAACTAGCTGGCTGAATCAACATGTGATATCATAACATACTGAAGCGGAAAATAAACTAACATATGCTGATATACTGAAAGCCTGGATGATATAAATCAAAGTGTGAAAATACTAAAACAAGTCTGGAACATAAATGTAGCCAACATTGCTTAACATGAAAAGCCTGAGACTCTGTCTAACTGTTATTCTAGTCTATGAAGCCTCTAATGAAGTACTAAAAACACTGACTATCTGAAAATACTGAAGATTGTAAGGTAGGGATAATGCCCCGAAAGAAATGGGGATCACCAAATAGCTGGTAGAATCCTAGCGCTCTGAATCATCAACCTGTAAATCATTACCTGCATCGTAAGATGCAGGCCCCGGGCAAAAGGGACGTCAGTACATTTGAATTGCACTGGTATGTAAAGCAACGGAAAGAAAGAATTATAAATGCTGAAACTGAAACCAAGCTGATAACTGAGAATTTATAATTGATAACTGAAATGATAACTATTGAAACTAAAACTGAAATGATAACTGGTAACTGATAACTTAACTGATAACTGATAATTGATAACTGAACTGATAACTGGTAACTGAAATGACAATTGATAACTGAAAGATAAAGGAAGTAAGGATATAAATACTCCCTCTTCTGAATGATGAACCACCTGTTTATCTGAATAAATAAGTTGCGGCCTCAGGCCCAATATATATGTGCACAAACTGCGGCCTCGGGCCCAAGTATACGTATACATAACTGCGACCTCAGGTCCAAAATGCATAAAGCATAAACTGCGGCCTCAGGCCCAAAGATGCATAAAGCATAAACTGCGGCCTCAGGCCCAAATACAGGTGTTCAACATTCAGGAACTGAGAATCAAACTGCAATACATGATAATGAAATACTGAATCACACTGAGTTACATGATACCGGAATACTGGATCACACTGAGTTACATAATACTGGAATACTGGATCACACTAAGTCACATAATACTGGAATACTGGATAACACTGAGTTACATAATAGTGGAATACTGAATGGGACTAGACTGAGACATGTATTCTTGAACTGATTACGAACACTGAAACTTCAACTGTTTATGGCATACTGAGTAATCTATACTAAGACTCGGGGGCATCAAACCCAAGTCTATATTGAATACGCACTGAGCTCACAACGTTCAGAATGAAAGTGGTGAACAAGTTATGAAGCTAGAGAATAGAAGTTCTACAACTATTCAAGAAACTAGGCTTAACTATATTTCTGAGGCAATTGGTAACGTCGTAAAAGAAACGTAGTGTAGGGAGAATCATTAAAATTTCTAAACATAGAGAGTTAGCCTCACATACCTTAACTTCCTGCTCTTGAGCATAATACAACATTCGTCAACCCTTTCACCTTTAATCTATATCAATACAAGTCAAAGGGATTCCAAATTAGCAACAATAGTCATGTTTTGGTCACTTAGGCATTTTATCAAACACTCGGTGGAATAAAGCTTCATAGCCCTTATTAATGGTGTCTCTACACCCAATAACTCATTCCCTTGCTCCTAGATAAATTCTAAAGTCTCAAATGGTTATAAGCAACATTATTCTTTATCACCCATAAGGTAATCAACACCCATAACCAATAATAACCAATCAACAACCCAAACCTATCACCGTTCATGCTTTTCTATCAAACCCATCAACTCATATCTCATGAACTAGAGTCTATAATCATTAATTCAATGATAGAATCAATTAGAGGGTGAAGATATTACCTTTTTGACGTTCAATCTTCTTGAATTCGAGTTCTAGGGTTTCTTCTCTCAACAATGGTATCCCAATCGAATATCTAATGATATGGAGGGTTTACCCATGTTAATAAGATATTGGGAAATTGAAATTAACTAGAATCACCATTAGAACTTACCTTGGGTGGTGGAAGGACCCTTAAGGAGTTAGGTTTTTGAGAGTTTTCCTTTCTAGAGCAAGTTTTTATGTTTTGGGGCTGTGGGGATGAAATAAGGCTAAAAAAACGACTTCCCAAGTCGTCCACCGCGTCCCAGTAGGCGTGACCGCGGTCCCGACTGCGGTAAATCGCTGGGACACTGCCTCACCACCGCGGTCGCGGTAAAAACGCGGCAGGAACGCGGTGGTTACACACCATTCTGTAAAATGGGCATAACTTTTTGCACAGAGCTCCGTTTGGGCTCCACAATATATCGTTGGAAAGCTATTTCAATGGCCTACAACTTTCATGCTTTGAAATTTCCCAAATTCCTTATATATTTTCACAAATTCCTGCTGGAAGACAGACCTTCTGCAAACTTAGTCGATTTTGTCAAATCTTATGCACCTCACTTCCCATCTTGGTTTTGAAACAATTATTTTCACTCATAATCATCCCGGTAGGACTTCATATGTCCAAAATATAACCTTACTATTCCTTTAACTCATTCATACCTAATCCGAATGTACGGGATGTTACATAACTGTATATCAATAGCATCTAGGAGACAAAAATTACACACTAATTTAGGGTCCCATATAAATTGGAAGTACTTTAAAAGAAGTACTCTTTCTTTCATGATCAGTTTCCAATACCGCCTTTTTCTATTTTTCCCTGCATCAGAACAAGACCCAATTTATTATATTTAATAACCAATTCGGGTGCGGATGGGAATTAAATTACTTTTAGAAAGGTTCGGAAGAAATATTTCTTGCACTTCAATTAAAATTAGTTTTCTTTATTTGTATAACGTCTACAATACAAAATCTACAATTATTTTTCTTTATTATATTTCAGTAGTTATTTTCTTATGTCGGTTATTATAATTAACACTTAAATATTATGTTCGACTTTTATACTTGATGTTATCTTAATATTTTCAGAACACTGTCTTTATTATTTATCCTACTTTCGGAAGTATGGAAAAAGTTTACTCCAGGAAAGAAAGAAAAAAGTTTTTAATATATTTAGAAAAGATACAATGTGCAGGTACATATGTGGGACTATAAAAATATTTGGAGCAAATATAAGCAAGGAATTAATTATTCTAACCATGGTTAGACCATATTTTGAGTAATAAAATCTCAACATTTAATTCTTAATAACTATGACATGTGGCTTGTATCCAAATAGACACTTGGGAAAATAGAGAAAATAAAAAATAGAGAGAGTAAATTTTAACTTTGAGTTTGTAACACAAAAGGTACTATTCTATTTTTTGTCACATAAAAGTCATTCAACTTTGAGTTTGTAAGACATAATCACATTTCTATTTTTTATCATACAAAAGTCATCCGACTTTGGCCAATTTAAATGAAAAATAAATATCACCTGACTTTTTATATTTTATACCAAGAATATGATATGACATCCAATACAGAGTACCAATCCGATATTTAAAGCCCTCTTAATTCAAAAGGAGCTGCACACGCCTACATTTTCTGCAAAGCTATTAGGAACTAATTAAGCCTATCCAATACAGATGGTTAGATGCACCAACCTAAAATTGATGGAAATCATAAAGAAAATAAAGTAATAAAGTAAACACCTCCTTTTAATTGCAAATTGATCACTTGATATTGGGGTTAAAATTAAATTAATTTTCGCAACTTCATCCTCCTAAGGTATGATGATTCTTATACTGAACAATCAATACTATTGCTTGACCCAAAAATATAAATCTTGACTTAAATAATTTTCAGTTGAGCAGATATTAATCTTAGTTAAAAATAATTTTTTCAGATCTTGATTGTCAGAAAAGGTGATCACAAAGAGTTTATGAAGACAATAATGATTCTATATAATAAATGCCCTTTTATTATCAAGAACTATGGTAATGTGTATGATGTACAATAAATGACAATATTATAGCATTCATGTAACTAAGAGGAACAATTTGACAAGCAAGAGGTGGAACAAAAGAACCTTCCACCTAATAATGATTGAACAATAGATTCTCAACTTCTCAAACAGTTGAGAATTCCTCGGATCAGGCAAGAATGTTGATGAAAAGTAAAATTTTGTATTGAGTGAAGAATAAATCTTTTTCTAAGTGTTGTTCTTACAAGAATGAGTTTCAGAGTCCAAAACCAAATTGTGGTCTTTTTGGACTCAAACGACACAAATAGGTGTAAAAAAAACTGACTACCATCTTATAACGCGCTATACCTAAACGGCACGTTTGTCCTAAGGTATAGCGCGGCGAATAGCCGCGCTATATTTGAACTCAAAAAGGGCGGGAGGTATAGCGCATATATAGGAGGAGCTATTATATAGCGCATCCTATATATGTGCTATACCTACTTAAAAAAGTGGGCCATCTCCTTCCCCGACCAGAAACCAGCAGCACACCCAAACCACCAAACCAGCGCCCCCCCCCCCCCCCCCATTTTTTAAGCAAAAGAACTCTATTGGAGCCCACCCATCCCATAAAAAGTGTATTTTTTTCGTATTGTAGCAAGCTAACACCGAATCCAAGGCGTTATCGTGTAGTGGATCTCATCTATTGCTTGTTTCAGCCCCCAAATTATCAAATTTTTACATTTCAAATAGCTTTAACTCGAGGTATTCCGACTTACTTTTTGGTAAAACTCATGTATATAAAATGTTTATTAGTTATTTACTGTGGTCTATGAATTTTTGTGATCGTTTTGTGATTTAATTTATTTATTATTTTTTATCCTGATTAGATAATTTATGTGCTAAAAAATTAGTAAAAAAGATAAATCGTTATTTTATAAATAATTAATGTTATATGTGATTTTATTGTTGTACGTATATTAATATGTGACTTTATCATTTTTTAGTGCCCTTTAGTGTTATGTTGTGCTCGTAATTGTAATGTAGTTCCCTTTAGCGTAGTAAAATTGATAATAAAGTTTAGCTTATGGTAGTTGACTTTGTTCATGGCCATTTAAAGTAGTGTTACTTTAGTGTTTTTTAAGATTTCGTTGTGTAGATTAAACACTAGGTGTTCTCCTTAACGAACTCAGATAGAGTGCTCAATTATGGATCTAATGTATCAGTAGATAATTATCAAATATTAGATAGGAATCATAAAATAATCATTTGCCGGAAAATTTTCCCAAAATATGAAAATTTGGGCAAAATCATTTGCCGGGAAATTTGGGCAAAATTTGTTTGTATTACTATTATATCAATGTGTTTTTACCATATAGATTAGTTAGTAATATCTAAAGTGTTTATATTTTTTAAAGGTTCCGTCATCGCCCATCACAGAGGCCACATTGTGCGATACTGACTTGCCGAAGACGGATGATCTTATTCAGGAGCCTGCTGAGACCATGGTATGACTATTAAAAAATTTTGCTAACACGACATGATTTTATATTGCATATACTAAAATATCTTATTATTATGTAGGTTACTGCTGGCCCGACGGCCGCTTCTACTGAGCCTGGCAGCCTTACTGACGATCATGATGTAGCGCATCCTCCGATAAAGAGGCGACGTGATAAGGATGATCCTAATAGCGTAGCCGGGCGGGATGGGATGCGTCTCAGGCTAGCCAATGCTTTAAAGCATACAGGATGTGGGACTCATTAATATGTATACTTAGTTGTATATATGACATTAAATATGTAATAGTAAAATTATTTATGTTGTACATAATTTGCGCATTTGTCTTTGCTTTTTCGGGTAATTTATTTGTTTAACAATAAAACACAACCAAAACAAAAAGACAGATTAACATAATTTTAAATGCTTTACCAATTAAAGATAATACATGACACGTGCAGCATAAAAATAAAATACTACACTAAACACATTCATGTGTTTGTTTACTCATTATCGCCCATTATTCTATACTTCAACCATTTAGATTTATCTTTCAACCGATTTTTTTCTTCTTCGGCCTCTTTTAGTTTCACCTTCACTGCTGCAAGTTGTTCTTGTAGTTTAAAGATCTGGAGTTCGTATTCACTTATCAGATTCTAAAGGTTTAGCAAACATGATTTTTGGTATTCTTGGTTAATGGGTTCATCATACCATTCTTCAAAACCACATTGATTTTCGTCCTACCAACGGGGATAATAACACAATACTATTAATTAATATGTTATATAAAAACTATAAACAAGCTTTTTTTCTAAAAATAATAACGTACAAGTTTTTGACACATCCATTGCCTGCGCCGCAGATTGCAATTTGACCAACATGGCTTAAAAATCGCACGTTTGGCACAATAACACCTTGGTACATCATTGTGTCCAGACATTTCGTAATGCAAGAAAAATAAAAAATTAATGGAAAGTTGTTCTATATGTTTCGTTAAGCGCAAATAATAACTAAAATGCGCGAGGATTTTATAGGCAGCAAAGAGTGATTTTAGGTTACATAACGCATATTGGTGGGGTGCTATGTTTTAGGGTACAAGATAACTTTTTCAGGTCGGCAGCTTTTTCAGGTCGACATGACAATACACATAACGCATATTGGTGGCGCACTATGTTACGCGTGATAATGATTCTTTAGGGTACAAGACAGCTTTTCCAGGTCGACGGCTTTTTCAGGTCGACATGACAATACACATAACGCATACTGGTGGCGCGCTATGTTACGCGTGATAATGATTCTTTAAGGTACAAGACAGCTTTTTCAGGCTCATGACAATGCACATAACGCATATTGGTGGTGGGCTATGTTACGCGTGATAATGATTCTTTAGGGCACAAGACAACTTTTTCAGGGCGATAGCTTTTCGAGGTGACACGGTATGTTACGAGTGATATACAAGTTCGAGCAGTTTGGTTCTACTTAAGCTGAACCAAGAGATCAATATTCAATGACCATTTGAAGAACCACTACAACATCCATTTCAAAAATGCCACTAAAATTTAATAAGTGGTTGAAGAAGAGGCAAAAATGTGAAGGTAGTTCAACAGATCCGCATGGATCACGTCATAACAGAATTGATCCCTACCTTGAAAAAAATATGCTAGGTTTTTATACTGATTTGGTTGATAACAAGTGGTATGGTGTTTAACGTCCCTTGGAAAATAAGCCTATCAATATACACATTGATCTCAAAGTTGCAGGGCACATTATTGAGGGCGAAGTGCATTTTACAAAGCCTGAAGGTATGCAAATTTGGGACGAAAAATTATAATGGGTTCCCCTTTACTCAAAACGGTGTGATTATGAAGTACTATGTCACTACATGGGCTAGTTGTACCACAAGAACATTTTGCAACTTTCCAAACAAACATACACAAAGATGAACCAGAAGTAATTTGGCATTTGATGAAGGAGATTTTAGAGATGGAAAAGGCACTAGTCGTTCATCACGCACTGGATGATCTTAACTACCTCGAAGGAACGGAGAACCAGTATTGGGATTTATTAAAAAATAAAAAAAATTGCATAGAGACAATGATTATCCTATTTTCCAAACAATTGTCGAGTGGGAGGGGCTACCTAAGTTTCTACCACAGACGTTGGACGTAGGAGTCCCATATTATTGTAGAAATCAAGCAAGTGGTCTTATTGATGATAGCGATGAAATGCAAGAAATATGTGTCAATTGGGGCCTAGATTACGATGCCCTCGGTCCGCACGGGTGCACACAAGATGCTAACGAAGAAGATGAAGACATTGACAATGAAATAATGCCATACAATGACGATAATGGCGAATGGAAATTGTTATTTATTTCTTGGGGTGTATGCTAAATTGTTGTATTGTATCGTTAATGCTAATTATCAATTAGATTTAACCCTATTGGAAACATAATTTTATTTCAGAAATTTTGCAAACTGAGCATTTACAAACATTTAGTACAACAAAAATACTGCAATAAAACACTACGTTTATCCTTGATAATGGGGCACATTGGATGAACTGCCACCTGGAGCTGAATTATCACCGCGTCCCAAACCAGCTGAAGGACATCTACGGCGGTCGTGTCCTGTTTGGGAACATATACCACATTTACGCACATAAATGGTATCACCAACATCCATTTGGTTCTGTATTCGCGTTCTTTTTTGCACTTACCATTGATGCACATACTCCATGTTACACATCATTTTAAATGGTTCCGGCGGCCAATAATGCTCATCACCCACTGGCTGCAACTGTCCACTGTAGGTGTTTAAGTATGCAGCAACACTGTATTCTTTATCAACGTACCTCGTTGTCGCGAAACCTGTATGTTGAAAGCACTTCATGGCAAGTGATAGATTGACCATTTTCCACAGGAGCATAATCTTTTGGATTCATTGACGGTGTGTGTGTTATTTCCGCGGTTGTGATGCAAACTAGTGCGAACATCAAAAATATTTCGCTCGCTGCAATACTGCAAAAATGCATGCCACTGTGCTCGCTTCTAATATTTCTCAAATTGTTTCATTGGTTGTGGCATAAATTCAACACCCTTTCCCTCAATGACAATGCACCTCTAGATCTTTCAACAAACCTCTCCGCCATCTGCTTGAATGACATCCGCACCATGGCTATGACAGGCTATCCATGTGCAGACTTTAATAACCCATTGAAAGACTCACACATTTTTAGTCAAAATTTCCCAACTTCTACCACCATCCTTATGTAAAATCCACTTGTCAAGCTCATGTGGCATCAACCAGCGATACACTTCAGGGTCTTCCTGCCTAATCAATTTCATTCGCCGTTGGAATTTACACTCTTGGTGATTTGTTGCAGCCATCCATATTAAATCAGGTAAGTCCTTGTTCGGATAAGCCCTCTGGAAGTTGGCCTTCATGTGCCTAACACAGTAATGGTGGTAGTCATACAGTTCCTATCATGCACGCAAATTCTATACAAAACCTAAAATACCGACATGCCGATCAGATATTAGATAAATACCTAATCGTTGCTCCTTCAAGTGGTTTAAAAACAACGTCCACATCTCTTGGCTTTCATTGGCACAAATAGCAAATGCTAGGGGAAATATAATTCCATTAGCATCTATTGCAACGGCTATCAACAACTTAATATCATACTTTCTATAGACATGAGTGCCGTCTATGGATATTACCGGCCGACAATGCACAAAGCCATCAATGGCTGGTTTAAATGCCCAAAACACATATCTGAATACGTATTCTGATATTCCTGGACTCCGCTCCAGCTTCCATTCAACAATAGTCCCGAGGTTAAAGTGTTGCAATGCAGCCATGTACCTGGGTAGAGCGGCAAAGGACTTATCCCAGTTACCATAAACAATTTCAAATGCGAGTTTACGCCCGAGAAATGCCTTTCTTTTGCTAATGGTATATCCATACACTTGGTTGACAAATGTTATTACACTCTTTGATCTTGTACCTTATGGACGCTTCAATGTGTGGAATCAAGACAAGAGAAATCAAGTCAACATTCAAGTTAACATGATTCCCACTGAATGTGTCCATTTCACAAGTGTGCGTGCCAATGTATTTCCCCACAATCCACATATTTTTTTTTCAACTTTCTCACACGCAACATCCAATTACAACCTTGAAACCATATACGATAAATAACCTTGTATACTTCCGGAGATGACGCATGAACCACGATCTCACGACACTCTTTTACACTGTACATTCGCACCGCCCTGCTTAGGTGCGCTTTATCAGCAAAAAACATATTCTTTGACAGCACCGTTGCTCTAGATTCATCCCACATTGTTGTCCGAATTTCGTCAAGACCCTTTTCAGGGCATCCACACCCGGCATACTTGGAAACTTATCAAGGTAGGGAATCTCCCTTGAATGAAACGACACATGGGACTCGTACACTCTTGGTGTAACGGGAGGTGGAGCATGCTCCCTCGTCAAATCAGGTTCATCATTCTCGTCCTCATCATCATCACCCTCATTAGGGAAGGATGTGTCATCTACAGACTCATCAACATTGTTGTCATAATCACTATTATCTTCCTGACTGTGCGCATCTGCTAGATCCCGATTAAATATGTCGTCTTCGGGCAATTGAGTAAGGACAAGACCTTCAAGTTGCTCGTTTTCACTGCACAACCAATAAAATAATGAGTTTCTCAAATTCATCCAAACATTACATATAAACTTTATCACTTAACTTACAAATCATAATCTGTTGATATTCCATGATGCACATTATCCCATTGCTGATGACTCCCGGATGGACCACCATGATCCAACACAGTCATATTTCAACTGTCCGTTGGATCATAACTTGTAAAATTCATATATGGCCGGTAACCCCTATGGAATATATGAGTTTTAGTACAAATACAATATATAAAAATAAACATCGTAACACAAAGGAAATTGAAGTTTACCACTCAGTTGTGGATTATGTAAACTTGAGGAGAAATTATTTCCTCTTCATTCGCCCGCGGAGATAAGTTTAGATCTGGCCAAACTCTTTCATCTGAAACCTGTTCGGATATAACTACTCCAAAAAAATCACCCGATGATTGAGGGATATCCCTATTTTGTGGAACCTCAATATTGCGAACGTATTCAACTTTCACGTGCATTCCAACATTTTTATCACAAGAAGTTCTCGGTGTTCATCCAGAGTCCGCAAAAGATCTGTCAGAGTTTCATCGTCTTCGATGTTAAACTCGTCATAGCAAGCAACCCCTTGCGGAGTAATAGAATACGGATATCTTCTGGTGACTTTAATATTAACCGAACGTTTGCACACACTCATTTTTTTACATAACAACGATACAAATCTATCGTACTCCATCGTAAGTGGCAACTTAACATGACACTGTGGAGAACAACTATAGCGTACTGAGTTATTCTCCACCACAACCTCACCCCCCAATATAATGAAACCCTAATTTTTCGCTCTTCTGACATTATGAAAAAATGCGAAATAACTTAACGAACAAATATTTTGGAAGAGCTGAAGGATCCTGAATGGATTTTTACCAAATGCTGAAACTCCTTAAATAAGAAAAAACCCAGGGGGGTACGATAATATAGGGTATAGCGCATGCATTATGGGCGCTATATATGTAGCGCCTATACATCATGCGATATACCCTCAATTATTGGTGGGTCAGGAAAATTCAGATGAATTATTGGTGGGGTAGCAAAGTTCAAATATAGCGTGGTTATTCACCGTGCTATATAACGGACAAACGTGTCATTAAAGTATAGCAAAGTGAATAACCGCGCTATATATAAAATGGTAGTCAATTTTTTTTATACCTATTTGTGTCGTTTGAGTCCAAAAAGACCACAATTAGGTTTCTCACTCATGAGTTTCACGTGTCTCTCTTCTCTCTCTTTCTTCTATTTATATGAGATATCTTCCCAAAAAACCCTAATAGTACAAATGTAAGGAATATTCATTAGAATATTCCCTTCCTTATTCCACTTTGAAAACTAGCCGTTGTAGCTCTATTGTCTATATTCGACCACGACCCTCATGGATAGCATTAACCACGACTCTCTCGACTCCTCGACCTTGGTCCTCATTGATGACTTGACCGCTCCCCGACCTTGGTCCTCATCGGTGTTTTGACCGCGACTTTCATTGACTCCTCGACCTCAGCTAAATGGTGATTTGAGGATCCTTCTCGTAGTGTTATTTTGACCGGAATATCCTAAAGGCAGATTTTGACACATGCAACTAGCTTCATATATATTGTCTCGACACAACTCATTTCCAAGGTATAGGCGTTTTTATTGTAGAAATAGTTGTGGTTAATTTCAGTTGTTCTGTATATAGTTGAATATGCCCATTTTTAGTCCAGAACATACGGCGTTTGTGCATTCAAAGAAAATGTGCCTAACAGCTTCTGTTGAGACACCTCATTTTCAATCGTGAGGATAGGCTGGTCAGTCAGAAAATAAGTGGCTTCTTTATGCACATAAAAAATTTTTAAACTTTTGTGCGTTGAATGTATGTTCGTCTGATTTCTTGCTTACTTTTCTCTTTTTCTTGTACTCTTTGGACACTGGTTCTTTAAAGGGTACCTACTGTTCATATACTGCATGTCTAGCCATACATGTACTTAAAGTTAAGAGGAAAACTATTAACCTGCAGTCCGGTTAACAAAGTATCCTATATTCACGTTGGGTCGAAGAAAGGCCTCATTCCAAAAGGGTATACGGTAGACGGCCTACCTTAATACAAGCTGAGTATTAGTGGCTGCCAAAACCTATTATTCGCCATAAACTCCCAGCCTTTTCTTTTAATCTACGGTCTAGATTTAAGCTGAAAGTGTACTCCTTCGACTTGGTCCTTCTCAGATTATAGATTTCTCGCCTTTTTCCACTTGAAATAATGCGTGTTATTTTTTCGTCTTGGAATGAAAATTAACGAAGTTGTTAGCATTACCATTTTTTGAAAAACATTTGTGTACGTTAACTAGTTCCTTTAGTTTTAATTTTGTAGGTTTCAAAAGAGCTACTTTCCAGAAGTTTTTTTTTTTTTTTTTGGTTTAGGTTTTTGAAAGAATACTTTTGTAAACCAAACGGCCCTAGAGAATAATATAATTGAGTCAAGGACAAATTTCAGGAGGGTATATAAGGTGAATGTTGCAGTGAAAAGGATTGGAGCCCATTATGCAGGTGACGACCAATATGCATGCATATTCAACACAAAAGTCATTTTTTAACGGATAGAATTTACGGTACCCTAGCCATTTGATCCCCTTTACCACACCTCCTTGTTGTTTTTTCATTTATTTAAGTCGAGGTGTTGGGCTGGATAAAGCTAGGGCAATCACTGATACCTCAAGAATTCATGTAATGTTTGAAGTGTTCCCTAGCAAAGACGGATTCATGATTTAAATTTAATGAATTTTATCTTGCACTAAATTTATTTTACTATTAAAATTATTGGTTTAAACTTTTTATTTGTTTGAGATTAAAGTAGAATTTTATATACTACTGTATATGATATACTCCATGTGTAAGAGGAGCTTACATTATGGACTAAGCTGACTTTGCTAACTTTAGATTTAAGAGAAACAAAAAAGGAATTGGTTAAGGTCGGTGAACAAATGAGATGAGGATTAAGAGTCGTATTTACCCTTATACTTATAGATATTGTTTATATTTAGTTTTTGTTATAATATTAGGCTAATTTTTTTGGTTAATTATAGATATTTTTGTTATCCGCTACTGTGTTAAAACATAAAATCAGAAAACTGTTAGAAGAATAAAAGAAACTGGAAAAACAGTAAAGAATAAGAAATATTCCGAGTCCACAATTTGCTTGTGTGTCCTTAAGGAATTTTAACCCCCTCACACGTTGCCAAGGTAATGGATTAAATCCTCCCAGGATGAAACGGAATAAACCTTCCTGCAACAGTGGCAATACAAACAGCAGGATACCAACGAACTCAAAGAACGGAGCAAAATCACACTTACGAATTTGAAAGAGAGAGACTGCGAATTCGAATGCAGTATTTTTTCAGAAAGAAGGAAGTTCTGTAGTGTTTTGGTGTGTTTTTGTATATTAAAAACGAAGCCATGCCTCAGAATTTATAGGCAATTATTGGAAGAGGTGTGATGTCTGCCTCAGCGGTGATCTGGCATTTAATTAATTATTAAATAATTAATTAAATAAATTTTGTCCAAAAATAATCTTATCGATCGATCATTTGACAAATCCAAATCCAAAGCCAAAGCCAAAGCTGAAGCCGAGCGAGCGACGACGACCGCGCGAGGGTTCATTCTCTTCAACTCCTTTTAAGAGCTTTAAGAAGTGATTCTATATATAAGCACACAAATATAGTTGTCCCTCACCAATGAGGGACAAAGTGCAAGTCAAAAGTTCACTTCATTCAAATTTTTCATTTCCCACCATTTCCAATTCACACTCTTATACTTTAAAGCCCAATGCTTAAAGTCTTTGAAGCCCAATGCTTTAAAGTCCAACAATTTTATTACCACAGAAAACTTTACAGATCAACAAAAAAAAATGAACGCAGAGCGGGAAAACTGTGTATTGGTCTAAATTTGGACGGCTTGATAACTGCAGATAAACAGGGTCGAGGACGGAGTCGACTACAGCATAATAGCGAAGAGTCATCTTCGGAAGGATTATCGCTAAGGACGAGCAAATGGAGTAAAAAAGTAACGGTAAGATAGATTTAGAAATAGATATAAGGAATATTCCTTTGGATATTCCTTATGTTGTACTTTTTAGGGTTTCCTGGGGATATCCCTTATAAATAGGAAAAGATAGAGAACAAAGAGAGAATCTTCACTTCTTGATAAGAGCGCTTTGTAAAGAGTTGACCAAAAAGAATATACAAATATTGTCTTGTTCACTGACTACTTTGCTCAACATACATTATTCATTCTTTGTTCACAAGATCAAAAGATTCCTTATCCATCCTTACTTATCTTCATCTCACGTTGCTGTCAAGAAGAAGAATCATCTAAATCGTCTAACGTTTGGGTGATAAATTCCTTTTTATTACATTTATTGTCATTATCTACGTTTATTGCATGTTCTTATCACAATATTCATTGATAATCATTGGACACGTGCCTGATCTTTATTACTCTCAAACGTGGTTCTACTCCACGGATCTGTCCAAGTTTTTTGTCTAGATCGCATTATATTTAACTAGGATTCACACTCTACCTTCTCATTAATTAGTTTAACAAAGAGCTTAACACATTTTGATCAAATAATTTGGCGCCGTCTGTGGGGAGTTTCTAGTTAAAATTTTAGTTCTTTCTAGATAAAAAAACAACAACAACATCATCCATCTTTTCCTAGTTTGCACGATTTAACAATGGCAGGAAAAGGAGATGAAAAACTGAAAGCAGTAGTAGACGTCACTACCAACCTCTTGAACACCATCAACGAGGTTGACAGAGAAGGCGAAGAGAACACGACGCTGAGTGCTACACCTAGGCGGAGCGACTCATCTCCCCCTCATAGAAGTGTAACCGCTTCACGTGAAAGGGGAGCCTCCATATCCACAGCTGAGGAAGCACCACCAGCAATTAAAAAACTACTGGAGAAGTGGCTGACGAGCACTCTAAGTGACATACTCGACAAACCCGCTCAACGGGCGAATAGAAACATCATACAAACGGATATCACAGCAACCGCCGACGAGCAACCCGC
The DNA here is from genome assembly GCF_001879085.1 of Nicotiana attenuata. NCBI lineage: Eukaryota > Viridiplantae > Streptophyta > Magnoliopsida > Solanales > Solanaceae > Nicotiana > Nicotiana attenuata. The sequence goes on from NW_017670494.1 coordinate 113,494, forward strand.
TCCCTCAACAAGTAACACTCACACCGCTGTTGATGCAGGTAACGATGCACTTGCTGCCATCCTAAAGAAAATGGAAGAAATGAAGAACGAGAATAAATCGCTCCGCAACCAAATGAAGGAGCATCACGAAAGGGTCGATAAGATACCGGGCGCCCCGAAATTACTACCAAAGCGGGACGTCGGCCGATTCATCGAATGACCATACAGCGAGGAGGCAGCCCCACATGCCATACCTTAAACCTTCAAGATGCCACTGTATTGGTCTAAATTTGGACGACTTGATAACTCAGATAAACAGGGTTGAGTACGGGGTCGACTACGGCATAATAGCGAGGAGTCATCTTCGGAAGGATTATCGCTAAGGACGAGCAAATGGAGTAAAGAAGTAACGGTAGGATAAATTTAGAAATAGACATAAGGAATATTCCTTTAGATATTTCTTATGTTGTACATTTTAGGGTTTCATGGGGATATCCCTTATAAATAGGAAGAGATACAGAACAAAGAGGGGATCTTCACTTCTTGATAAGAGCACTTTGTAAGGAGTTGACCAAAAAAATTATACAAATATTATCTTGTTCACTGACTACTTTGCTCAACATACATTGTTCATTCTTTGTTCACAAGATCCAATTATTCTTTATCCATCTTTACTTATCTTCATCCCACATTGCTGTCAAGTAGAAGAATCACCCAAACCGTCTAACATTTGGGTGATAAATTCCTCTTTATTACATTTATTTCCATTACCTATATTTATTGCATGTTATTATCACAATATTCATTGATAATCATTGAACACGTGCCTGATCTTTATTATTCTCAAACGTGGTTCTACTCCACGGATCTATCCAAGTTTTTTGTCTAGATCGCGTTATATTTAACTAGGATTCACCATCTATCTTATCATTAATTAGTTTAACAAAGAGCTTAACACTTTTTGATCAAACAATTTGGCGTCGTCTGTGGGGAGTTTCTAGTTAAAATTTTAGTTCTTTCTAGATAAAAAACAACAACTACATCATCCATCTTTTCCTAGTTTGCACGAACTAACAATGGCAGAAAAAGGATATGAAAAACTGAAAGCAGTAGTAGACGTCACTACCAACCTCTTGAACACCATCAACGAGGTTGACAGAGAAGGCGAAGAGAACACGACGCCGAGTGCTACACCCAGGCAGAGCGACTCACTTCCCGCTCATGGAAGTGTAACCACTTCACGTGAAAGGGGAGCCTCCACATCCACAGCTGAGGAAGCACAGCCAGCAATCAAAAAACTACTAGAGACGTGGCTGACGAGAACTCTAAGCGACATACTCGACAAACCTGCTCAACGGGCGAATAGAAACGTCATACAAACGGATATCATAGCAACGACCGACGAGCAACCCGCTCCCCAACAGGTAACACTCACACCGTTGTTGATGCAGGTAATGATGCACTTGCCACCATCCTAAATAAAATGGAATGGAGAATGAGAATAAATCGCTCCGCGACCAAATCAAGGAGCATCAAGAAAGGGTCGATAAGATATCGGGCGCCCCAAAAGACTCCTTTCTGTTTCCTCATATCGATCAGCTTATTGACGCAACAGTAGGGCACTAGTTGTTGAGCTTCTTGGACGCCTACTCAGGTTACAACTAAATCCTCATGGAGGAGGAGGACCAGGAAAAGACTACTTTCATCACCCATCAGGGAACGTACTGTTACAGAGTCATGCCATTCGGGTTGAAGAATGCAGGGGAGACTTATCAATGGGTGGTCACCAAGATGTTCAAGGACCAACTTGGCAACACAATGGAAGTTTACATGGACGAAATGTTGGTCAAATCAAAAAGGAAGGAAGACCACATCGACCACCTGAAAGAGGCCTTCGGTATACTAAGGCAATACGGCATGAAGCTGAAACCCAAAAAATGTGCCTTCGGCGTAACTTCAGGCAAGTTCCTCGGCTTCTTGGTATCACAAAGAGGCATCGAGGTCAACCCCAACAAAATCAAGGCCATCAAGGGAATACCTAAAGTATGGATCAGCAAGAAACAGGTGCAAAAACTGACTGGCCGCATAGCTGCCCTGTCGAGGTTCATCTCACGGTCCTCCGACAAATGCCACAAATTCTTCAACGTGCTCAAAAAAGACAACGGGCTCCAGTGGAATGCAGAATGCATCGAGGACTTAAGAGAACTAAAGGCGTACTTGTCCTCGCCCCCGCTACTCGCCAAAGCAGAACCCGGCGAACGCCTCCTAATATACTTAGCCATATCAGAGGTCGCGGTAAGCGCAATATTGGTCCGTGAAAATAAAGTTACGCAATCTCCAATCTATTATTTTAGCAAAACTATGGCTGACTGCGAAACGAGGTACCCCCACCTCAAATAATTAGCCTTGGCATTGGTTATAGCTTCACAAAAGCTTAGACCCTATTTTTAATGCCACCCCATATCGGTGGTAACGACCTTTCCCCTACATAAACCCGAACTACCGAGGAGATTGGCCAAGTGGGACATATAATTGAGCGAGCACAATATAATATATCAGCCGCGAACAGCAATAAAATCGCAGGTACCCGCCGACTTTGTCGCCGATTTCAGTGCCAAAATAATGCCCGAGGTCAAGCAGGAAACTTCTCGTACCTCGCCCAAGCTACCCGACCTATGGGTCCTATACACCAATGGGGCATCCAACGTGTCAGGATCTGGACTGAGACTCGTACTCGAAGTCCCAACACGCGAAGTCATCCGCCAACCCGTACAGTGCCCCGATATGACTAAGAATGAGGCTGAGTATGAGGCTGTAATTGCAGGATTAAAAGCTAGCTCTCAAATACGGAGCACGATGAGTCGTCCTCAGATGCGACTCACAACTCGTTATCAACCAAGTCACAGAGACTTTCCAAGTCAAAGAGCAGAGGCTACAAAGATACCAGGCAAAAATTCATAAACTGCTACCAGAATTCGACGAATATCGACTCGACCAGATACCTCGAGCACAAAACATCGAGGCAGATGGCCTCGACAAGTTAGCAGCGGCCACCAAAAACATTACAAGAGAAAACGTGGTCACCCTCCTCCACTCGTCAATAGACCAAATTGAGGTACACTCTATAAATTTGACTTGGGACTGGTGCAATCGTATTATAAAATATTTGCAGGAGGGAGTACTCCCATCAGACAAAAAAGAAGCCAAAAGCTTCGAATGCAGGCGGCCAGGTACCGCATCATAAACCACAACCTATACAAAAGAACGTGTTGGCCCAAGTTCAGGTGAAGTTTTGAAGAATGACAAATGAACTCAGTCATGGATCAGGTCCATCATGTGAGGCACAGTATTTATCAACCTATACATGTGAGATGCACGTGAAGGAGATAAGTCTCAGTGATCAAGCAGCAATATCTTCTGAACTGATCGAAAAGATTGCATATTGGATAAGGAGTGAAAGTCTCCTTATGAGAAGAGAATACAATTCGGATAAAGGATAGGGTTGGAGTTTGTGTTGTTCAAGGACTCAACTTCGATGGAAGATCAGAAATTGAGTCTTAATCAAACTCTAATTACTAACTCATTAAATAACAGTGATTGTTCTCTTTTACAGGTATTGCACAAACGCAGAAGTTAAACTAAATTGGGAGCAAAAGAGCGAGGCAATTTTGCAAGCAATTTATGTGAGATTCAAGTGTGCATTCCTGAAGCTACTTGGACAAGATAGAAGAACCAATTCCATTGTGTCTTTCTTTTATTCTAGTTCAATTGTAGTAGGTGATTTAAACTTGTACCTTTCAGCTTTCATAGAAGCATTTGTATTAGGTACTTTGAGTATTCAAGTTAGAGTTAACTTGAAGTTGTCGCAACAGCTGAGGCTGTGTGCCACAACGGGATTAGAGTTTAATCCTTA